>NW_022651056.1:47019-254519 GCF_004027225.2 Strigops habroptila
GACCCAAAAGAGCACCCCAAAACCCTAAAGGCCCAACAAAGACCCCCTAAACACCCCCCCAAAACACCAAAGACCTAACAAAGACCCCCCAAACCCCAAAGACCCCCTAAACCCCCTCCCAAACCCCAAAGACCCCCTAAACCCCCTCCCAAACCCCAAAGACCTAACAAAGACCCAAAAAAGACTCCCCCAAACCCCAAAGACCCAACGAAGACTCCCCAAAACACCAAAGACCTAACAAAGACCCCCCAAATCCCAAAGACCCAACAAAGACCCCCTAAACACCCCCCAAACCCCAAAAACCTAACAAACACCCCGCAAACCCCAAAGACCCAACAAAGACCACCCCTAAACACCAAAGACCTAACAAAGACCCCCCTAAACCCCAAAAACCCAACAAAGACCCCCCAAAACCCCAAAGACCCAACAAACACCCCCACGAAACACCAAAGACCCAACAAAGACTCAACAGACCCCCCCAAAACCCCCCCAAGCCCCAAAGAGCCAACAAAGACTCCCCCAACCCCCAAAGACCCAACAAAGTCCCGCCCAAACCCCAAAGACCCAACAAAGACGCCCCCAAACCCCCAAAACCCAACAAAGACTCCCCCAAACACCCCCCAAACCCCAACAAAGACCCCCTAAACACCCCCCCAAAATCCAAAGAGCCAAGAAAGACCCCCCAAACCCCAAAGACCCCCCAAACCCCCTCCCAAACCCCAAAGACCTAACAAAGACCCAACAAAGGCCCCCCCAAACCCCAAAGACCCAACAAAGACCCCCCCAAAACACCAAAGACCTAACAAAGACCCCCCAAATCCCAAAGACCCAACAAGGAGCACCCCAAAACCCTAAACACACAACAAAGACCCCCTAAACACCCCCCCAAACCCTCAAAACCTAACACCCCCAAACCCCAAAGACCCAACAAACCCCCCCAATACCCCAAAGACCCAACAAACACCCCCACAAAACAGCAAAGACCCAACAAAGACCCAACAGACCCCCCCAAAGACCCCCCCCCAAAACCCCCCCAAACCCCAAAGAGCCAACAAAGTCCTGCCCAAACCCCAAAGACCCAACAAAGACCTCCCCAAACACCCCCCCAAACACCAAAGACCCAACATAGACCCCAACAAAGACCCCCCCAAACCCCCAAAACCCAACAAAGACTCCCCCAAACACCCCCCAAACCCCAACAAAGACCCCCCCAAACCCTAAAGACACCCCGAAGACCCTGAACACCCCCAGCGCCGCGGGTCTGAGCTCACTCGACATCTCCTCGCCATGAGCCGGGTGGGCTCCCAGTGCCACCAGTGCCACCAGTGCCACCAGCATGGTCCCAGCTCCCGGAGCACCCCCGGTCCCCATCGCACACACACGGCGGATCCCCCCCAGCAATGGAACCGCACGCACTGGATTCCCCGTGCTGGGACTGGGAGTCCCAGTAAGAACCAGTAAGCAGCGAGGTTGGGGCAGCATCACCCGTCGCTGGGCAGAACCGGAGCTGATGGGGCTCCCGTCGACACTTGGTCCGGGTTGAAGCCATCACCCCACGGCTGCGACCATCACCCCCACAACCACCATCGGGGCTCCCCGGTGCCGGGGCCCCCCCTCCCGACACTGTCACTGACCCCAACACCCCCCCACATTCCCCCTCCCTCAGCCAGAGGGGGGCGGGGTTAAGGGGGAGCCCTCCCCCTGGCCCCTCCCTCGCCTAAAATGGGGCGGGGTTAAGGGGTGCCCCTCCCCCCACTGCTCCTCCCCCACCCAAAAGGGGGCGGGGTTAAGGGGGAGGCCCTCCCCCACACAAATGGACTTTAAAGAGGGGGGGATGGGGGGGGGGCATGATGGGGTGACCCCTCCCCCCCCCGTCTCCCCGCAGGTTTTATTGCTTGTTTTTAGTTGTTTTTTGGATGTTTTTGGTTGTGGTCCCGCCCCCCCCCCTCCAATTTCTGGGTATTGTTGGGGGGGGTGGGGAGGGAGAGGGCAAGAAATTGGGGCGTTTTTAAGGAAACAAAAAAAAAAATCTGAAAAATTCCAAAAAAACTTCAAAAATCTTTTAAAAAAGGGGGAGAGAAGAAGGAAAAAAAAAAAAAAACCACACACCCTTTTCCACCCCTCCCCCCCCCCAGCGCTGGATTTTTGGGGTGTTGGGTTTTGTTGAGGTTAATTTATTTGTGTCCCCCCCTTCCCCTTCCCCCCCCCCATGATGCTGGTGGGGGAGGGGCGGGCACTACTTTCATTTTTTTTTTTTTACTTTGTGTATAATTTTTTATTTTTTTGGGGGGGATTTGTTTGATTTTGAGTTTTGTTTTTTTTTCCATGCCCCTCCCACCCCCCTTCTCTTTCCCTCGCCCCTCCCCCAACAACCCGCCTTACCCCCCCCCCCCCGGGCGCCTGTTTGGAACTTTCGGATTCTTTCACGTGTAAATAAAGAAAATATTATTGGAGCCCCTCCCCCACCCGTGGGAACTTCCCCCTCCCCGTACCCCTCCCCATGGGACCCCCATTCCCCTCCCCCCACCCTTCCCCCATTTCGCCCCTCCCACCCCCTATGGGACCCCTATGCCCCTACCCCCCTTGGGACCCACATTCCCCTCCCGCCCGTGAGAACTCCCCACCCCCCCACGACCCCTCCATGCCCCTCCCCCTGTGGGATTTCCTCCTCTCTCCCCCTTTAGGGGGGTCCCATCCCCCCCCCCATAGAGCCCCCTCCCCACCTTTATTTGCGACACCCATCCCCCTCCCCTCCTCTTTTGGGGGCCCCCCAAAGTGTGTGTGTGGGGTAGATTATATGGGGCTGGGGTTGTTCTTATGGGATGTGAGGGGGGGGTTATGGGGTCCAGGGAGGGGATGAGGGAGGTTCTGCCCCATAGACGGGTCTTCCTGCCCCACACATCAGTTTCCTGCCCCATACTGCTCCATTCATGCTCCATCCCTGTGGCGGTGCCACTGCCCCACAGTGTCTGTGCACGTGTTGTCCCCCCCTCTCCCTGCCCCACAGCCCCCCCACAACCGGGGCTGGAGAGGTCTGGGCCACTTTATTCGGCAGAGCTGGAGCTGCTGTGGGTCACAGCTGTGGGGCTGGGGAGGGGTACGGGGAGCGTTGGGGACACCGGGGGTCGCTGTGGGGTAACGCTTGGGGGGCAGAGGCTGGTTGGTGCCATGTGCAGTGGGGCAGGAGGTTGTTCAGGAGGAGGCCTGTGGGGAGAGAAAAGGGGTGACTGTGGGGCTGGGGTGTCCCTAGTGTGTGTGTGGGGGGACACACATGTGGGGCGGGGGGACATGGACGTTACCTGCAGCGGGGGGAAGTAAGTGCCCTGAAACAGAGAGACAGGGTCAGCGTGACACAAGGACACCCCAAAGAACCCCCAAACCTCAATGATGCCCTCAAAGACCCCCCCAACTTCAAAGACCCACAAAAACACCCCCAAAACCTCAAAGAACCCACCCCAAGATGCCCCCAAAGACCCCCCAAACACCAAAACCACACGATAGAAAGCCCAAACCTTGAAGACCCACAACAACACCCTCGAAAGACCCACAAAAAGACCCCCCAAGACTCCCCCCACTCACCTTCTTGCGCTTGTAGAAGATGAGCCCCACCACGGTGAAGATGAGCCCCAACACGAAGCCCCCGACCCCCGTCAGCATCTTGCTCCTGGCGGCATCCGCCGGCACCTCTGGAGAACCAAAATTGGTGAAGGGGGGGGGGTGGTGGTCAAGCCTGGGGCTCCCCCCACCTCATTTTGGGGGGTGCCGGATGGGTTTGGGGGGGTCGTACCCCAGTATCTGGTGATGGGCTGCTGGAGGCTGACGTGTTCCACGTGGCACATGTAGGTGTCACCGCGCTGCGGGGTGGTTTCCAGCATCACCAGCACTTGGTAGGTCCAGTCGCCGTTCTGGATGACGTCGGTGGACACGACGTGCTCTATCTCCTCTTGGCCGTTCTTGAACCATCGGACCTCGATGGGCGCGGGGTAGAAATCCATCACGGCACACGCCAAGCGGTTGGTCTGCGGCGCCGAACTCGACTGCACCGGGAAGATCTCGACCTCCGGAGTCACTGCGTGGAAGGGCACCGCGGTCATCCAACGCATTGGGCAGCCCAAGAGTGGGCAACGCAATGGTGGACAACCCAATGCATTGGTCAACCCAAAGCATTGGTCAACCCAACACAGGGCAACCCAATGCATTGGCCAACCCAACACTGGGCAACCCAATGGTGGACAAGCCAAGGCATTGGCCAGCCCAATGGTGGACAACCCAAGGCGTTGGCCAACCCAACACTGGGCAACTCAATGCAGTGGCCAACCCAACACTGGGCAACCCAATGTTGTACAACCCAGTGCATTGGGCAACCCAACAATGGGCCACCCAATGCTGGCCATGCCTAAAGAGAACATGAGGTACTCAAGCCCTCAGCAGGTGAGCACCAGGGAAGGAGGGGATGGGGTGTTTGGCCAAGTGTGGCAAAGCCATGGCCACCACCAACCACAGCCATGGTCACACCCAACCACAACCATGGCCACCACCAACCACAGCCATGGTCACAACCAACCACAACTATGGCCACCACCAACCATAGCCATGGTCACAACCAACCACTAACCACAGGGTGGTCACAACCAACTACAACCACAGTCACAACCATGGTCACAACCAACCACAACTACAGTCACAACCAACCACCAACCACAACCATGGTCACAACCACAGCCCCAGCAGCGCAGGGGGTTGGTTTGGGCCTGTTGCTCAGGGAAATGTTCTGCCATGGACTCACCTCTCCGATCTATGGTGAAAGGGGTCACCACCCCATAGTTGTGCCGGCAGACCGTGTCCACCTCGGCCCGTTTCTGCTCCAGAAATTCCAAATTGTCGTTGTAGTGCTTGGCTTGGAACTCACCCACGGGGGTATCACCCACATAGTGCCCCACATCGCTGTCGAAGTGCGCATACTGCTCCCGGTTGTAGATGCGCCTCTCCAGAAGCCTGACCCGCTCGGTGCCATTGAGGAAGTGACACTCATGCTTAAACACCCACTGGAAAATCCCTGTTGGTGCAGGGTGCTGGGTCAGGGTGACCGGTTCCCCCTCACCACGTCCTGGGGGGGCCACAGGAGGGGCCAGGAGAAGGGGTGAACGCAGGGACAGAGCCCCCAAAGACCCAACAGAGACCTCCCCAAAACACTAAAGACCCAACAGAGACCCCCCAAAACACTAAAGACCCAACAGAGACCCCCCCCTCAAAACACCAAAGACCCAACAAAGGCTCAACAAAGACCCCCCAAACCCTCTCCAAACCCTAAAGACCCAAAAGAGAGCACCCCAAAACCCTAAAGGCCCAACAAAGACCCCCTAAACACCCCCCCAAAACACCAAAGACCTAACAAAGACCCCCCAAACCCCAAAGACCCCCTAAACCCCCTCCCAAACCCCAAAGACCCCCTAAACCCCCTCCCAAACCCCAAAGACCTAACAAAGACCCAAAAAAGACTCCCCCAAACCCCAAAGACCCAACGAAGACTCCCCAAAACACCAAAGACCTAACAAAGACCCCCCAAATCCCAAAGACCCAACAAAGACCCCCTAAACACCCCCCAAACCCCAAAAACCTAACAAACACCCCGCAAACCCCAAAGACCCAACAAAGACCACCCCTAAACACCAAAGACCTAAGACCCCCCTAAACCCCAAAAACCCAACAAAGACCCCCCAAAACCCCAAAGACCCAACAAACACCCCCACGAAACACCAAAGACCCAACAAAGACTCAACAGACCCCCCCAAAAACCCCCCCAAGCCCCAAAGAGCCAACAAAGACTCCCCCAACCCCCAAAGACCCAACAAAGTCCCGCCCAAACCCCAAAGACCCAACAAAGACGCCCCCAAACACCCCCCAAACACCAAAGACCCAACATAGACCCCCCCAAAGACCCCCCCAAACCCCAACAAAGACCCCCCCAAACCCTAAAGACACCCCGAAGACCCTGAACACCCCCAGCGCCGCGGGTCTGAGCTCACTCGACATCTCCTCGCCATGAGCCGGGTGGGCTCCCAGTGCCACCAGTGCCACCAGTGCCACCAGCATGGTCCCAGCTCCCGGAGCACCCCCAGTCCCCATCGCACACACACGGCGGATTCCCCCCCAGCAATGGAACCGCACGCACTGGATTCCCCGTGCTGGGACTGGGAGTCCCAGTAAGAACCAGTAAGCAGCGAGGCTGGGGCAGCATCACCCGTCGCTGGGCAGAACCGGAGCTGATGGGGCTCCCGTCGACACTTGGTCCGGGTTGAAGCCATCACCCCACGGCTGCGACCATCACCCCCACAACCACCATCGGGGCTCCCCGGTGCCGGTGTCCCCCCTCCCGACACTGTCACTGACCCCAAACCCCCCGTCTGTGGGTTCTTGGGAGGGTCAAGTTGAAGTTTAGACCCCAAAGTGGAGCCCGTCGGTCTGTCTGCTCCACAGGGTACTCTGCGCCGCTGCTCTGCCTGGATACAGCTGAGTCACCAGCGCGGAGGCTTCTGATTGGTCGAGGAGCTTGAAGGGGTGCTCGGCATCCCGGAGTCGCCCCTTCGAACACCAGGAGAAGGGACGGTGGGAACGATGGGAGGAGGACTGGGAATCGCGGCCCTGCTCCTGCTCCCCTTGGCTCTATGGGGCACAACGGCCGTGAAAGGTGGGTGAAGGCACCGTGGGGCGGAGGGTGGTGGGATATGGGGTGTATGGGGCGGGGGGCACCCACATGGATTCGTTCAGGTTATTGTGGGGGGCAGCACCCCAGATGCTTGGTGGTGGGTCTGGGAGGGTCACGCTGCCCCATAGCGAGTGTGGGGTCACAAAGCCCATCACCCAGCCTTAGAGGAAGAGGAGGAAGAGGAACCTGGGGGCATGGAGGTGCTCCATGAGGTTGGGAGGGTCACTCTGCGCCATAGCGCTCGTAGGGGCGATGGTGTGGGCCCCACGGGCAGCGGGAACCTGTCCCTATTCCCTTTCCCAGTGGGGAACACGATCGTGCAGTCGGAGTTCTACCAGCAGGATGAGAACAAGCAGCACCAGGGCAGCGAGTTCATGTTCGACTTTGACGGCGACGAGATCTTCCATGTGGACCAGGAGAAGACGGAGACTGTGTGGCGCCTGCAGGAGTTCGGGGAGTTCGCCAGCTTCAATGCACAGGGAGCTCTGCAGAACATGGCCATCGGGTGGCAGAACCTCGATGTCTCCATCTCCAACTCCAACAAGTCCCGGGCCACCATCGGTGAGAACCTTTCCCCACTTCGCTTTGGCCACCACGATGGAGACCTTAATTATAGAGCCATGGAATGGGTGGAAGGGACCTTAATGCTCCTCCAGCTCCAACCCAATGCCATGGGGACACCTTCCACTAGAGCAGGTTGCTCCAGCTTGGCCTGGAAGGGATGGAGCATCCAAACCTTCTCCATTCAACCCATTCCCGTGTCCCACCACCCTCAGAGGGAGGAATTTCCTCCCGTTATCCCATCTGCACCTCCCCTCTGGGAGGTTAAAGCCATTCCCCCTTGTCCCATCCCTCCATTCCTTGATCCAAAGCACCTCTCCAGGTTTCCTGGAGCCCCTTTAGGCACTGGAGATGCTCTAAGGTCTCCCTTTAAGGAGCCTTCTCTTCCCCAAGGACCAGCCCAGGTCTCTCAGCCTGGCTCCAGAGCGGAGCTGCTCCATCCTCGCAGCATCTCTGGCCTCGCTCCAACAGCTCCATGTCCCTCTTTGCATGGACACGAGGAGCCGTGCTCCTCCTGACTCCGCTTGCGTGTGTCTGTGTGTCCCCCCACATTGTCCCCAGTGCCGCCGGAGGTGACGGTGTTCCCCAAGCGCCGCGTGGAGCTGGAGGAGCAAAACATCCTGATCTGTTACGTGGACAAGCTGTGGCCGCCGATACTGGAGGTGACGTGGGTGCAGAACGGGCAGAGCGTGAGCGAAGGCGTCTTCGAAACCGTGTTCTACCCGCGGGAGGACAACACGTACCGCATGTTCTCCTACCTGCCCTTCGTGCCCGCGCGCGGGGACTACTACGACTGCCGCGTGGAGCACGAGGGGCTGCCCGGCGGCCTCCTGAAGCACTGGGGTGAGGAAGGGGAGGGTGGGAAGTGGGGTGAGGAAGGGGAGGGTGAGGAAGAGGAGGGTGGGAAGGGGTGGGTGGGAAGGGGTGAGGAAGGGGAGGGTGGGAAGTGGGGTGAGGAAGGGGAGGGTGAAGAAGAGGAGGGTGGGAAGGGGTGAGGAAGAGGAGGGTGAGGAAGAGGTGGGTGGGAAGGGGTGAGGAAGAGGAGGGTGAGGAAGAGGAAGGTGAGATGGGGATGAGGAAGAGGAAGGTTGGATGGGGGTGAGGAAGAGGAGGGTGGGATGGGGGATGAGGAAGAGAAAGATGAGGAAGAGAAGTGTGGGATGGGGGATGAGGAAGAGGAGGGTGAGGAAGAGGAGGGTGGGATGGGGGATGAGGAAGAGAAAGATGAGGAAGAGAAGTGGGGGATGGGGGATGAGGAAGAGAAGTGTGGGATGGAGATGAGGAAGAGGAGGGTGAGGAAGAGGAGGGTTGAATGGGGATGAGGAAGAGGAGGGTGGGATGGGGGATGAGGAAAGGAAAGATGAGGAAAAGATGGGTGGGAAGGAGTGAGGAAGAGGAGGGTGAGGAAGAGGAGGGTGAGATGGAGATGAGTAAGAGGAGGGCGGGATGGAGGATGAGGAAGAGAAAGATGAGGAAGAGGAGGGTTGGATGGAGATGAGAAAGAGGAAGGTGGGATGGGGGATGAGGAAGAGGAAGGTGGGAAGGGGTGAGGAAGAGGAGGGTTGGATGAGGGGGGGTCCTCACCTCTCTTCTCCCCCCCCCCGCAGAACCCGAATTGCCCGCCGCCGCATCTGAGACCACCCAGACCCTGGTCTGCGCCCTGGGCTTGGCTGTGGGCATCATCGGCATCGTGGTGGGCACCACCCTCATCATCAAGGCGATGAAGATGAACAGTGCCCACAACCACAGGGGGGTCTTGTGAACCCCCAGCACCCCAAACCTGGCCCCTCCGCACCCCTTTCACCTTGCAGACCCCCAAGTGGAGGCGAGGGGTGTCCCGCCCCACAGCTCCCCATGGCACCCGCTGTCCTTCACCCTCCTCTTCCTCCTCTCCTGCGCTGCCTGGTCACCGCAATAAAGTGGGTTGGGGTTGATCCCACCACGAGGCCACTCTCGGGGTGATCTATGGGGCAGGGACCTACCCCCAGCTCTGGGGTGAAGCTCGGGGCTCCAGCAGGTTCTTCTTTAAAGAACCCCATGATGGGATGTGGGGCTCCTGGGTATCCATCACTTAGATGGATATTGGGAAGTTCTTCACTATGAGGGTGGTGGGACATTGGAATGGGTTGAAAGGAGAAGGTTTGGATGCTCCATCACTTCAAGGCCAGGTTGGACACAGGGACTTGGAGCAACCTGCTCTGGTGGAAGGTGTCCCTGCCCGTGGTATTGGGTTGGAGCTGGAGGAGCTGCTCTTTGCCTTCCGGAATGCTCCAGGGTGACATTAGGAAGGGGGAAATGGGTGTGAATGGTGCGTAGGGGGTTTCCAGAAGGTTCCTTCCTCCCCCAGGGACACCGTGTCACTGGTTACCAGGCAGAAAGTGGTGCTAAGACCTAAGGAGAAGGACTTTGGGTGTTGGTCGAGGAGAAGCTTGATGTGATCGAACCACCCGTGTCCTGGGCTGCATCCCCAGAGCGTGAGCAGCAGCTCCGGGGCTTTCCGGGTTGCATCCTGCATCCAGCTCTGGGGCAACAGCACCAGAGGGACGTGGAGCTGCTGGAGCGAGGCCAGAGGTGCTGCGAGGATGGAGCAGCTCTGCTCTGGAGCCAGGGAGAGAGCTGGGCTGGAGAAGGCTCCTTAAGAGGAGACCTTAGAGCAGCTCCAGTGCCTAAAGGGGCTCCAGGAAACCTGGAGAGGGGCTTTGGACAAGGGAAACACCCGTTATTTCTTCCTCCAACCCCAAAATCACTCCTTGTTCAGCTGCGAAACCCAGCCCTGGCTTCATTTTACCCTTTAAAACCACTGTTTTTATGAAATCCTTTGATTTATCCTCTCTAAAACTCAGTCACCCCCAACTTCTGTGACTTCTCCCTGCAGGAAACAGCTTGGTTTTCTCCCAAAACTTGGTTTTTCCCCTCAGAAATCCACATTCCCCCAACTTCTGTGACTTCTCCTTGCAGGAAACAGCTCGTTTTTCTCCCGAAACTTGGTTTTCCCCCTCAAAAATCCACCTTCCCCCAACTCTGCCCGTTATAAACTCATTTTCCTCCCCCCAAACTCCTTATTTCCACCCCCCCCCATCATAAACCCCACTTTATTCCCTCCCCAAACTCCACTTTCAGCTAAACCCAGATTTATTCTCAAAAGTTACTTTTTCCTCCTCAAAATGACGGGGGTTGTTATAAAAAAAACTCCTCAGAAAACACCGCTTTAATTAAAAAAACCCACTTTTCCCCATAAAATACGTTTTTCTGTTGGGAGAAAAAGGAAAATCAAACCCAACCCCCCCCAACAAGCTCATTTCTTCCTCCTCAGAAAACCCCAATTTTGAGTAAATCCATGTTTTTTCCCTTAAACCCCCCCCTTTTTTTCCCTCACCCCCCACCACAAATGTCACTTTTTAACCAACAAGAGACTTTTTTCCTCTGACCCCCCCGTTTTTTACTCAGAACCCCTCAATTTCTACCAAAAGATCCTTCCCCCCCCCCCCCAAGAACCCCCAGTGCCAGGGATTGGGGTACCTGGGTCCTGAGGGATTGGGATCAGGGTGCCAGAACCCCATGGAATTGGGGTCCTGAGGGATTGGGGTGCTGGGGATCAGGGTACCAGAACCCCATGGAATTGGGGTCCGGAGGGATTGGGGTGCCCAGGACTGGGCTGCCTGCATTGGAGGTGCTCAGCAACGGGGTCCCAACACCCCAATGGACACAAGTACCCCCCCAATGAGCCATCAGGGTGCACCCAGACCTCACCCCCCTGTGACAGGGGGACAAGGAGACGGGCAGGGGGGTGACCCTATTATTGGGAGACCACAAGAACCAAGTGCCCTGTTGGGGTGCAAGGTGGGGGGGGGGTCCCCACGTTATGAGCTGTGCTTCTGCCTCTTCCAGAAGCGCTTGACATCGGGGTGCCCGCCGGGGGTCACCACCATGAGCCGTCGCCCCGGGTGCTCGAACACCAGCACCCCCAGCGCCCGCGCGTGGTCCCGCAGCACCTCGAAGTCCACCTGCGACAGGAACTGGTTGTACAGCACCCCTGGAGCAAAGGGAAGGGGGTCAGCGGCACCCCACTTTGGGGCTGTCACCTCCCCATGGGGACCCAGCACCTCGCCACGGGGCCATGGGGTGGCTGCGTCTCAAGAGGGGATGCTGTCGCCCCATGGGGACCTCAGGGGGTGTCACCTTCCGATGGGGACTTAAGGGGGTGTCGCCAACCCTTAGGGACACTGGGGTGACACTGGGGTGACAATGGGGGACATTGGGGGGACACTGGGGTGATAATGGGGGACACTGGAGTGACACTGGGGTGATAATGGGGGACATTGGGGTGACACTGCGGTGACAATGGGGACTTAAGGGGGTGTCACCAACCCTTAGGGACACTGGGGTGATAATGGGGGACACTGGGGTGACACTAGGGTGATAATGGGGGACATTGGGGTGACAATGGGGACTTAAGGGGGTGTCACCAACACTTAGGGACACTGGGGTGATAATGGGGAACATTGGGGGGACACTGGGCTGACAATGGGAGACATTGGAGTGACACTGGGGTGACAATAGGGACTTAAGGGGGTGTCACCAACCCTTAGGGACACTGGGGTGATAATGGGGGACATTGGGGTGACACTGGGGTGACAATGGGGACTTAAGGGGTGTCACCAACTCTTAGGGACACTGGGGTGACAATGGGTGACACTGGGGTGACAAAGGGGGACATTGGGGTGACAAAGGGGGACAATGGGTGACACTAGGGTGACAAAGGGGGACACTGGGGTGACAATGGGGGACATGGGGGTGACAATGAGTGACAAAGGGGGACATTGGGGTGACAATGGGTGACACTGGGGTGACAAAGGGGGACATGGGGGTGACAATGAGTGACAAGGGGTGACACTGGGGTGACAGTGGGGGACATGGGGGTGTCTCACCCTCGGAGAAGCGCAGCCGGTCCCGCTCCAGCTCCCACAGGCGGATCTGGTCGGTGATGGTGGGGGGCAGCACCGGGGTCTGGGGGGGCAACGGCAGCGTGGACACAGGGACCCCCCCATAGACACCCCCCCATAGACCACCCCCCCCCATAGACCAGGCACCCACCTGCTTGGCCATGACGGGGTGCGCTCGGGTACGGAGGAAGTGGATGATCTGGGGGGGGGGGGGAAGAGGTTAATGGGGGCACCCCAATATCTGCGAGGGCACCCCAATGCCCCCCAACACTTCCTGGGGTACACCCCTTGGGCCCCCCAACACCCCAATGAGGAACCCCAATACCCCCCCGGGCACCCCAACACTCTCTTGTCAGGCACCTTCATCACCTCCATCGTCCTCCGGGGGACCCCAATAACCCCTGGGGCCCCCCAATACCCCCAGGGGTCCCCCAACAGCTTCTTATCAGGCACCCCAATGCTCCTCTATGAGGAACCCCAAAACCCCCTGGGGCACCCCAACACCCTCTTATCAGGCACCTCAATGCCCCCATCATCTCCTGGGGCACCCCAATAACCCCCCGGGTCACCCCGATACCCCCAGGGGCACCCCGGTACAACCAAGGGTCCCCCCAACATCCTCCTATCAGGCATCTTCATGTCCCCATCATACCCTGGGGGACCCCAATACTCCCCTATGAGACACCCCAGTATGCCCAGAGGTCCCCCAACATCTCAATGCTCTCCTATGAGGCACCCCAATACCCCCAGGGGCACCCCAATACCCTCTCACCAGGCACCTCAATGCCCCCATTACCCCCAGGGGCACCCCAATACCCTCTCGCCAGGCACCTCAATGCCCCCATTACCCCCAGGGGCACCCCAATAGACCCCCATCATCCCCCAAACCACATGCTCATCCATCTCCTTTGTGTGTGTGGGTCCCCCCCCCCGGACCTGGTCAGCGGTGATGCCATTGGCGATGGCAGCCTGGACACTGTCCCTTGTCACTTGGGCCACCACCAGGTTGGGGAAGCGATAGAGGAGCTCCGAGAAGAGGGCGATGAGGGCGACCTGCAGCTCCGAATCTGGGGGGGGGGGACATTGGGGACAACACAGAACATAGGGGGACATGGGGGTCAGGACACAGGCATGAAGCACAATGGGATATAGGGGGTACCATGGGCTGGGTGCCACATGGTGCAGGGCCATGGGGGGGGTCCCATGTGTCCCCCCCTCATTGGGGACAGGCCCCACCGGTGTAGGCGTAGATGCGGTAGTTGGTCTCCACCAGGATGAAGCCGCGAGCGCCGGGCTCCTGGGGGGCCCCCGAGGGCCCCGAGGCCAAGGCGATGGCCAAGCGTGTGGGGTAGAACCGGCGTGACTTGCGCTGGGGGGGCAATGGGGTAATGGGGACAATGGGGGGCAATAGGGGTAATGGGGGCAATGGGGGCAATGGGGGGAATGGGGGGAATGGGGGGCAATAGGGGTAATGGGGGCAATGGGGGTAATGGGGGCAATGAGGGGCAATAGGGGGGGTAATGGGAGGCAATGGGGACAATGGGGGTAATTGGGGGCAATGGGGAGCAATAGGGGTAATGGGGGGGTAATGGGAAGCAATGGGGACAATGGGGGCAATAGGGGTAATGGGGGCAATGGGGGGTAATGGGGACAATGGCGCAATGGGGACAATGGGAGTAATGGGGACGACGGGGGCAATACAAGTAATGGGGGGCAATGGGGGTAATGGGGGGAATGGGGAGCAATAGGGGTAATGGGGGTAATTGGGGGCAATGGGGGTAATGGGGGTAATGGGGACAATGGGGTAATGGGGACAATGGGGACAATGGGGGCAATGGGGACAATGGGGACAATGGGGGCAATGGGGGTAATGGGGGCAATGGGGACAATGGGGACAATGGCGGTAATGGGGGGCAATAGGGGTAATGGGGGCAATGGGGGGGTAATGGCATAATGGAGGGGTAATGGGACGACAATGGGGGCAATAGGGGGATAATGGGGGGCAATTAAGGGATAACAGGACAATGGGGTCAATGGCAGGAAAATGGGGGGATAACGGGGGGCAATGAGGCAAACAATGGGGGGCAATGGGAGAAACAATGAGGGGATAATGTAGGCAATGAGGGGACACAAAGGGGACACAAGAAGAAGGGGGGAGCATTAAGGATGGGGCAATTAGTGACCCCTGAGCGGGGCCCGGAGCCTCTTGTGTCACCCCATGTCCCCCATCTGTCACCCCCATATCCCCCCATGTCTCCCCATGTCCCCCTCATGTTTCCCCCATCACCCCATGTCCCCCTTTGTCACTCCCCATCTCCCCCTGTGTCCTCCCCACGTCCCCTCGTGTCTCCCCCCATGTTCCCCCCCATGTCACCCCATATTCCCCCAGTGTCCCCCCATGTCCCCTGTGGCACCTTCCTCTGGAACACGAGGCCGAACTCCCTGAGGTGCTGCAGGAAGCTGAGCAGCGACTCGCTCATGCCCTCCACGGAGTAATCCTGTCAGGGCACCCCAGTTAGTTACCCCCCAGTCACCCCAATTACCCCCCAGTTACCCCTAGTTACCCCCAGTCACCCCCCAATCACCCCAATTACCCCCAGTTACCCCCAGTCACCCCCAATTATACCCAGTCACCCCCAGTTACCCACCAGTCACCCCAATTACCCCCCATTTATCGTCCAGTCACCCCAGTTGCCCCCTAGTCACCCCAATTACCCTCCAGTTACCCTCCAGTCATCCCCCAGTTATCCCCCAGTCACCCCCAGTCACCCCCCAGTTACCCTCCAGTCACCCCCATTATCCCCCAGTCACCCCAGTTACCCCAATCACCCCCCAGTTACCCCCTAGTCACCCCAATTACCCCCCAGTTACCCTCCAGTCACCCCCCCAGTCACCCCAGTTACCCCCAGTTACCCCCCAGTCAGCCCAATTACCCCCCAGTTACCCCCCATTCCCCCCCAGTTACCCGCTATCAACCCTAGTTACCTCCAGTTATCCCCCAGTTACACCCAATTACCCCCCAGTTACAGCCCAGTCACCCCCAGTTACCCCCCATCAACCTCATTTCCCCCCAGTAACCCCCACTACACCAAGCCAGGGGGATCCCCATAACATCCTATGGGGACAGAGGAGCCACCCCAATATCTATGGGACAGTGGGGTCACCCCAATATTCCCCCACCAGTCACCCCCATTTCCCCCCATTCTCCCCAATTAGCCCCATTTCGCCCCAGTAACCCCACACATCAAGCTTGGGGGGTTCCCATAACACCCTATGGGGATGGGGGGAGGTCACCCCAATATCTATGGGGGCAGGGGGGTCACCCCAATATCCCCTCACCTTGCCCAGGGTGGAGAAGCTGAGCTGGAAGAGGAAGGAGAGAATCTCCACCAGGTCCATGCCCCGCGCCTGGATTGAACTGGGGTTAATGGGAGCACTGGGAGGTGGGTTTGGGGGACCCCTGGGTTTGGGGGGACCCCCTTTGGGGGGGTTCATCTCACCTCGGCCCCCCGCAGGTACTGCAGGATGAAGTACCAGAGCTGGGCTGGGGTGTCAAGCAGCAGGAACTGGAACCCGGCCGAGGTGATGCAGGGGGCTTCCCCCCCTTCGCTATGGGGGGACCCCAACATCAGTGCACCCCCAAATTGCAGGGGGGTCCCAACACCATGGGGGGGTCCTAAAGCATGGGTGGGTCCTAACCCCGCTGAGGTGATGCAGGGGACTTCCCCCTCTTCGCTATGGGGGGACCCCAACATCAGTGCACCCCCAAACCGTGGGGGGGTCCCCAATACCATGGATAGGTCCTAAACCATGAGGGGGTCCTAAAGCATGGGGGGGTCCTAACCCTGCTGAGGCGATGCAGGGCGCTTCTTCCATTTCACTATGGGGGGACCCCAACATCAGTGCACCCCCAAATTGTGGGGGGGTCCCCAACACCATGGGGAGAGGTTTTAAACCATGGGGCATTAGGACCATCATTGCACCCCCAAGCCCTTTAGGACCCCCCCAAAAGCCTTTAGAACCCCCCCAAACCCCTTTAGGACCCCCCCAAACCCCTTTAGGACCTTCCAACCCCTTCAGGACCCCCCCAAACTCCTTTAGGACCCCCCCAAAACCCTTTAAGATCTCCCAACACCTTTAGGACCTCCCCAAAATCTCTTTAGGACCCCCCCAAAATCCTTTAAGACCTCCCCAAAACCCCTTAAGACCGCCCTCAAACCCTTTAGGACCCCCCCCAAACCCCTTTAGGACCTCCCAACCCCTTTAGGCCCCCCCCCAAACCCTTTAGGACCCCCCCCAAACTCCTTTAGGACCCCCCCCAAACCCCTTTAAGACCTCCCAACCCCTTTAGGACCTCCCCAAAACCCCTTTAGGACCCCCCAAAACCCCTTTAAGACCCCCCCAAACCCTTCAGGACCCCCCCAAACCCCTTTAGGACCCCCCCAGGCCCCCCCTTACCTCTTCATGAGCCCGGCCTGAACCAGGAGCTGGGCCAGGTCCTGGCTCACGGCAGCACTGGGGGACCCCACCATGAAGTGCAGGATCACCTGAAAGAGGGGGGGTCCCGAAGGGTTTGGGGGGGTCCTGAAGGGTTCAGGGCTCAGGGACCCCCCCCTCATGACCTCGGGGACACCCCCAGGGTATGGGGGAACCCCCCGATTGTATCAGGAACCCCCCATGGTATTAAAGCCCCTCTCCCCAGTATATGGGGAGGGGGGGTCCTTGATTTTGGGGGACCCCCCCAGGGCATTGGGACCCCCCCTACGATATCAAGGACCCTCTTAGCAATATCAGGACCCCCCCCTCAGGATATCAGGGACCCCCCCATGCTATTGGGGCCCCCCCATTGTATTGGGGGACAGCCCCAAGGATGTCAGGGACCTCACCCAGGATATGGGGGACCCCCTCAATGATATCAAGACCCCCCCTCAGGGTACACGGGACCCCCCCAAGGATATGAGCGACACCCCCAGCATAGGGGGGACCCCCCCCCATGGTATGAGGTACCCCCCTTCCCCAAGCTTGGGGACCCCCTAAGGATATCAAGGGCTCTTCCAAGGATACGGGGGACCCCCCCCCCGGTATTGGGGGACACCCCTCGGTGTTGGGGGACCCCCCCCGGTGTTGGGGGCCCCCCCGCTGACCTCCCAGCGCTCCTCCGCGTACCGGTCCAGCGCCGGCACGTCCCGCGCGTGTCGGTCCGGCCCCAGCTGGCTCGTGTCATCGGACCAGGCCTTGCCCCTGACCCCCCCATAGAGCGTGATGGACACCCCCAAACCCCCCCATTATACCCCATTACACCCCCAAACCCTCCCCATTATACCCCATTACAGTCTCTCATTATGTTATAGCCTATTACACCCCCAAAACTACTCCCATTATACCCCATTATGCTCTCAAATCCCCCCCCGTTATACTCCATTACACTGCCAAAACCCCCCATTATACCTCATTACACCCCCAAACCTCCCCCATTTACCCCATTACACCCCCAAACCTCCCCCATTATACCCCATTCCACCCCAAAACCTCCCCCATTCTACCCCATTACACTGCCAAAGCATTCCCATTATACCCCATTACACCCCCCACTATACCCTATTATACCCCCCCACTTCATCCTATTACACCCCCAAACCGCCTCGCCATTATACCCCATTACACCCCCAAACCCCCCCGGCATTATAGCCCATTCCCTCCCCTCATTTTACCCTATTACATGCCCTAATTACACCCAATTACCCCCCCAAGCCCCCTCGCATTATACCCCATTACACCCTGAAACTCCCTCCCCATTATACCGCATTATACCCCCCATTACACCCCCAAACCCCCTCCCCATTATACCTCATTATACCCCCCTATTACACCCCCAAACCTCTCCCATTATACCCCATCACACCCATCCATTATACCCCATTGCACCCCCAAACTCCCCCCATTATACCCCATTACACCCCACATCATACCCCATTAAAACCCCCCCGTTATAATCTATTACACCCCCAAATCTCCTCCCCATTATACCTCATTACACCCCCTATTATACCCCATTACACCCCCCACTATACCCTATTACATCCCCAAACCTTCTCTCCATTAAACCTCATTACATCCCCCCATTACACCCCCCATTATCACTTTATTACCCCCCCCAAACTTCTCTATACCCCATTACACCCCCATTACCCTCTGCCACCCCAACTTACCCCTCATTACTTCTCTGTCCCCCATTATCCCATTACCCCCCCTTGACCCCCATTATTCCCCGTGCCACTACCCCCTATAGCCCCCAGTCACCCCAAGTTACCCCCCACTACCCCCGTGTGACCCCATTGCCCCCCATAACCCCATCACCCCAATTTACCTCCATGTCCCCCCACGTCCCCTGTGCCCCCCATTCCCCCCCATTCCCCCCATTGCCCCTATAGCCCCCCATGACTCACCCCCCCAGCAGGGCCAGGCGCAGGTTGTGCCTGAAGCCGGGGTGCAGCGCCACCCCCGGGAGCCCCCCCGGCAGCGTATGGGGGTGCCACAGCCGCAGCCCCAGCAGCACCTCACGGCTCTGCGCCTGCTCCCTGCATACAGAGGGGGGGGGGAAGCCTTAGGGACCCCCCCCCAGCACCCCCAAACACACACCCTGCCCTTATGGGGGTGATGGAGCCCCCCAAAACCTAACCCCCCCCACCCCAACTTGGGGTGTAAGGGGATAATGGGGGGACAGAGAGGAGTAGTGGGGGGGTAACTTGGGGTGATGGGGGTAATGGGATAATGGGGGACAGAGAGGGGTAATGGGGGGCAATGGGATAATGGGGGGCAGAGGGGGGTAATGGGGGGTAATGAGGGCTAATGGGATAATGGGGGGAAGAGGGGTTAATGGGGACGTAACTTGGGGTGATGGGGGTAATGGGACAATGGGGGGCAGAGGCGGGTAATGGGGGGTAATGGGATAATGGGGGGAAGAGGAGGGTAATGGGGGGTAACTTGGGGTGATGGGGCTATGGGGGGTAATGGGATAATGGGGGGAAGAGGGGGGTAATGGGGGGGTAATGGGGTGGTGGGGGGTAATGGGGGGTAATGGGATAATGGGGGGAAGAGGGGGGTAATGGGGGGTAACTTGGGGTGATGGGGCTATGGGGGGTAATGGGATAATGGGGGGCAGAGGAGGGTAATGGGGGGCAATGGGACAATGGGGGGCAGAGGAGGGTAATGGGGGGTAATGGGACAATGGGGGGAAGAGGGGTGTAGTGGGGGGTAACTTGGGGTGATGGAGGTAATGGGGGGCAATGGGATAAGGGGGAGCAGAGAGAGATAATGGGGGGGTAACTTGGGGTGATGGGGGTAATGCGGGATAATGGGGGGCAGAGAGAGGTAATGGGGGGGTAACGGGGTGATGGGGGTAATGCGGGGTAACGGGATAATGGGGTGCACAGGGGGGTAATGGGGGTAACTTGGGGTGATGGGGGGTAATGGGGGGTAATGGGATAATGGGGGGAAGAGGGGGGTAATGGGGGGGTAATGGGGTGGTGGGGGGTAATGGGGGGTAATGGGATAATGGGGGGCAGAGGCGGGTAATGGGGGGTAATGGGACAATGGGGGGAAAAGGGGTGTAATGGGGGGTAACTTGGGGTGATGGGGGTAACGGGCGGTAATGGAATAATGGGGGGCAGAGAAAGATAATGGAGAAGTAACTTGGGGGGTAAGAGAGGTAATGGGGTGCACAGGGGGGTAACATGGAGTGATGGGGCTATGGGGGGTAATGGGGGTCACAAGGGTGTAATGGGGGGCAGAGAGGGGGTAAATCGGGGTGACGGGGGCTGGGGGGGGCAGCGATGAGGGGGCAAATTGAGGTGTAATAGGAGAGAGTAGAGAGTCCCAGAGGAACCCCCCAAACCCACAGGGCCCCTCCAGCACCCAAGGGGACCCCCAGAGCCCCCCCATAGCACCCTTGGGCCCCCCCAGCACCCACTTGCTGTGCTCCTTCTTGACCCAGAGCCCCACGGCCGCCTGCGGCAGCGGCTGCTCCAGGAACAGCATCCGCATGATCCCGGCCTGCGCCAGCGCTGGCAGCTCCCTGGGGGGGTCAAAGGGGGTGGTGAGCCAGGGGGGGACCCCAAAACAGCCCCTGGGATATGGGGGGACCCCAAAACAGCCCCTGGGGACACAGAGAGAGGTCCCAAAACCACCCCGGGGCGGGAGATAAAGGGATTGGGGTGGCCCAAGAGGTAATGGGGGGGTAGAGAAGGGTGTCCAAGGGGTGCATTGGGGTGCATGGGGGGGGTCAGGGAGCCATAAGGGGTATTGGGGTGCCTGGGGGGGGGTATTGGGGTGCATGGGGGGGTCAGGGAACCATAAGTGGTATTGGGGTGCATGGGGGGGTCAGGGAGCCATAAGGGGTATTGGGGGGCCCTGGGGTGGGTATTGGGGTGCATGGGGGGGTCAGGGAACCATAAGGGGTATTGGGGTGCATGGGGGGGTCAGGGAGCCATAAGGGGTATTGGGGTGCCCTGGGGTTGGTATTGGGGTGCATGGGGGGGTCAGGGAGTCATAAGTGGTATTGGGGTGCATGGGGGGGGTCAGGGAACCATAAGGGGTATTGGGGTGCATGGGGGGGCCAGGGAGCCATAAGGGGTATTGGGGTGCCCTGGGGTGGGTATTGGGGTGCATGGGTGGGTCAGGGAGCCATAAGGGGTATTGGGGTGCCCCGGGGGGGTGTATCGGGGTGCCCCGGGGGGGGGGTGTCACCGGAACACAGCCAGGCAGGTCGCAGGGTGCCCGTAGAGGCGGTCGAGGACGGGGGGGCTCAGGCCCCGCAGGAACTCGTGCAGGTTCTTGCACTGGAGCTGCCCCCGCTGCAGCCGGGGGGGGGCCGCGGCCTCCATCGCCCCCCCCGTCAGTCACCTCCTGCCACCCCCTGTCAGCCAGCGGCGGCGGAGCAACAAAGGGGGGTGAGTTTGTGACCCCCCATCTCTGCACCCCCCAAAACCCCCCCAATGCCCCCCATCTCTGCCCCCCAAGCCCTTCATTACCCCCTATCTCTGACCCCCAAATCCCCCCATTGCTCCCTATCTCTGCACCCCGAACCCCCCCATTGCCCCCCATCTCTGCCCCCCAAGCCCTCCTATTACCTCCCATCTCTGCCCCCCAAACCCCCCAATCTCTCCCCCACAGTCCCCCCATTGCCCCCTATCTCTGCCCCCCAAACTTCCCATTGACCCCCCAAATGCCCCCAAACCTCCCATCTCTGCCCCCCAAACCCCCCGATCGCCCCCCCAAGACCCCCCATCTCTGCCCCCCAAACTTCCCATTGACCCCCATCTCTGCCCCCCAGTTCCCCCATTGCCCTACAACTCCGACCCCCAAAACGCCTCATTGCCCCCATCTCTGCCCCCCAAACCCCTCCATTGCCCCCCTGTCCCCCTCATTACCTCCCCATCTCTGCCCCCCAAACCCCCCCATTGCCCCCATCTCTGCCCCCCCATTACCCCCATCTGTCCCCCAAACCCTCCCATTACTCTCCATCTCTGCCCCCCAAAGCCCCCCATCGCCCCCTATCTCTGCCCCCAAACCCTCCCATTGCCCCCCATCTCTGCCCCCCCAGTCCCCCCATTGCCCCCCATCTCTGCCCCCCAAACCCCCCCATTGCCCCCATCTCTGCCCCCCATTACCCCCTATCTCTGCCCCCCAACCCTCCCATTACCCCCATCTCTGCCCCCCAAAACCCTCCCATTGCCCCCCATCTCTGCCCCCCAAACCCCCCCATTGCCCCCCATCTCTGCCCCCCATTACCCCCATCTCTGCCCCTCAAACCCTCCCATTGCCCCCCATATCCCCCCTTTTCTCACCGCACCGCCCACCACCGCCGAGCCCCCGCCCCCTTTTCCCGCCATGCGTCTCGCCGCGCCACGTGAGAGGGGCGGGGTCTGTGCCGTGGCCTCGCCCCCTCCGCTGTAAGCGCGGGAATCCCGCAGGGTCCTAGTGCCCGCCCGCCGCCCCCCCGGCCATGGCGGCCCCGGCGCTGACCCGCGGCCTGGCCGCTGCCCCCCGCGCTCTGCGGGCGGCCGTGGGGGGCCGGGCCCGCTGCTTTGGGGTCCCCCCCGAGGCTACGGGACCCCCCCGGGGCTCCCCCGAGCAGAGCCGGCTCCGAGCCCGCGAGTACAAGGAGAGGAGGCAGCGGGAAAGGAGGGAGAGAGCGGCCGTGGGGGGGGCCGGGGGACAGGTATGGGGCTGGGATTTTGGGGGGGGGACACCCTGGGGATATGGGGGGGGACACCCTGGGGATATGGGGTGCGCGGGGGGCAAGTGGGAGCGTTGGGGGTAAGCTGGGGGGGGGGACTGGTTGGTTTGGGTTGGTGGTTTCTATGGGGCTGTACTGGTTTATACTGGGCCGGCAGGTACCGACAGCCCCCCCCCAAGGGCTGGACCCCCAAAAGCAGTGTGGAGTATGAGCACCCCCTGGAAGCTGATGGCAAGAAGGGTACGGGGGTATGGGGGGTGACATGGGGGGGCTATGGGGTGACATGAGGGTATGGGGGGACATGGGGGGTATGGGGGGACATGGGGGGTATGGGGGACATGGAGGGTATGGGAGGACGTGGAGGGGTTATGGGGTGACGTGGGGGTTATGGGGTGACGGGGAAGGTATGGGGGGACATGGAGGGGTTATGGGGTGACACAAGGGCTGTGAGGTGACACAGGAGCTATGGGGTGACATGGGAGCATGGGGTGAGATGGAGGGTATGGGGATGACATGGGGGGCTATGGGGCGACACAGGGGCTATGGGGTGATGTGGGGGCTATGGGGTGATGTGGGGGGTGTGGGGTGACATGGGGAGCACGGAGGAACATGGAGGGTATGGGGGTGACATGGAGGGGTTATGGGGTGACATAGGGGGTATGGGGTGACATGGGGGCTATGGGGTGACATGGAGGGTATGGGGGGACATGGGGGGTATGGGGGGACACAGGGGCTATGGAGTGACATAGGGGTTATGGGGTGACATAAGGAGCATGGGGTGACATGGAAGGCTATGGGGTGACATGGGGGGGTTATGGGGTGACCCATGGGTTGTGGGGGGGGGGGGCTGTGCTACTGCCCCCTGGTGACCCCTTTGGGGTGCAGCCACGGGGGTGCCGCTGCCCCCCTCTTACAGCCCCCGGTACGTGGAGGCCGCCTGGTACAGCTGGTGGGAGCAGCAGGGGCTCTTCACCCCCCCGGCCTCGGTGAGTGGGGCAGATACACCCGGGGGGGGGTTAAATGCACCCCTGGGGGGGTTAAATGCACCCCGGGGGGGGGGTTAAATGCCCCCAGGATTGAGCTGGTAGCGCATTCCTGCACTGAGTTGTGCCCGGTCTCAGCCCATTCCTGCACTGAGCTGGGCCCAGTCTCAGCCCATTCCTGCACCGAGCTGTGCCCGGTCTCAGCCTATTCCTGCACTGAGCTATACCAGTCTCAGCCCATTCCTGCATTGAGCTGTGCCTGGTCTCAGCCCATTCCTGCATTGAGCTGTGCCTGGTCTCAGCCCATTCCTGCACCGAGCTGTGCCTGGTCTCAGCTCATTCCTGCATTGAGCTGTGCCTGGTGTCAGCCCATTCCTGCACCGTGCTGTGCCCAGGTCTCAGCCCATGTTCTTCCCCCCCCATCACCACCAGACACCAGCTGGGAGCCGTGTCCTGAGCCTGGTGCTGCCCCCCCCCAATGTCACCGGGTCCCTGCACCTCGGCCACACGCTGACGGTGGCTCTGCAGGACGCCCTCGTGCGCTGGTCAGTGGGGATTGGGGGGTGGGGGGGCCTGGGGGCATCTATGGGGGGTGTGGGGTGGGGACTTGAGGGCACCCATGGGTGCTGGTGGTGCTGTTTCAGGCGGAGGATGCAGGGCTGGACCGTGCTGTGGGTGCCGGGGACTGACCACGCTGGCATTGCCACCCAGGTGAGACCCCCCGCAGTGTCCCCCCAGTGTCCCCCCCATATCCCAAGCAGCCCCCCCACTGTCCCCATTGCCGCCTCCATGTCCCCAATGCCCCCACCATGTCCCCAATGCCCACCCAACGACCCCCACAGTGTCCCCCCAATGTCCCCAATGCCCCCCTTCATGTTCCCAACAGCCCCCCCACTGTCCCCAACAGTCCCCATGTCCCCAATATCCCCCTCCATGTCCCAAATAGCCCCCCCAGTGTCCCCCCAGTGTCCTCAATGCCCCCCTTCATGTTCCCAACAGCCCCCCCAGTGTCCCCAACAGTCCCCATGTCCCCAATATCCCCCTCTATGCCCCAAATAGCCCCCCCTCCATGTCCCCAACACTCCCCCCCATGTCTCCAACACCCCCCCCATGTCCCCAATGTCCCCAGGCCGTGGTGGAGCGCTGGCTGTGGCAGCACCGGCGCTTACGGCGCCAGGATTTGACCCGTTCCCAGTTCCTGGAAGAGGTTTGGGCCTGGAAACAACGGTGAGGGGGGATAATGGGGACACGTGGGGGGTACCAATGGGGGTGTACGAGCTGACATTGTCACCCCAAAGCCATGTGTGTCCCCCCGCTTTTTGGTCCAGGCACGGGGATGAGATCCTGCAGCAGCTTCGGGCGCTGGGAGCATCGCTGGATTGGAGCCGCTGCGCCTTCACCATGGACCCGGTACATTGGGAACCCCCATAATGTCCCCAATGTGTCCCTAAAGTGTCCCCAATGTGTCCCTAAAGTGTCCCCAATGTGTCCCTAAAGTGTCCCCATCGTGTCCCCAAAGGGTTTCTCGCGGGCGGTGGTTGAAGCCTTCGTGCGCCTGCATGAAGCTGGGTTGATTCATCGTGAGCGACGTCTCGTCACTTGGTCCTGTGCCCTTCAGTCAGCCCTGGCCGATGTGGAGGTGAGCCCGGCCCCAAAGTGTCCCCAAGGGGGCCCCAAAGTGTCCCCGAGGGGTCCCCGAAGTGTCTTTGTCACTTGGTCCCCGTGCTCAGCGCTGGCTGATGTGGGGGGGAATGTGGCCCCAAAGTGTCCGTAAGTGTCATTGGGTTGTAGCTAAGGGTGGCCACAAGGTGGCACCAAAGTGTCCTTGGGGTGACCCCAAAGTGTCCCTGGGGTGACCCCAAAGTGTCCTTGGGGTGTCCCCAAGGATGTACCCAAAGTGTCCCCAGGGTGACCCCAATGTCCCAATTGGGGTGTCCTCAGGGTGTCCCTAAGGGTCCCCAAAGTGTCTTTGGGATGTCCTCAAGGATATACCCAAAGTGTCCCCAAGGTGACCCCGAAGTGTCTCTGGGGTGACCCCAAAGTGTCCTTGGGGTGTTCTCAGGGTGTCCATAAAGTGTCCCCAAACTGTCCTTGGGGTGTCCCCCAGGATGTACCCAAAGTGTCTCTAGGGTGACCGCAAAGTGTCTTTGGGGTGTCCCCAAGGATGTACCCAAAGTGTCCCCAAGGTGACCCCAAAGTGTCTCTGGGGTGACCCCAAAGTGTCCTTGGGGTGTTCTCAGGGTGTCTATAAGGTGGCCCCAAAGTGTCCTTGGGGTGTCGCCAAAGATGTACCCAAAGTGTCCCCATGGTGACCCCAAAGTGTCTCCAGGGTGACTGCAAAGTGTCCTTGGGGCGTCCTTAAGGATGTACCCAAAGTGTCCTTGGGGTGTCCCTGGGGTAACCCCAAAGTGTCCTTGGGGTGTCCCCATGGTGTCCCAGCCCCCCCATCTCCATGCAGGTGGAACCCCGCTCCCTGACGGGCCCCACGGCGCTCCGTGTCCCCAACTGCCCCCACCCCATCACCTTCGGCATCCTCGTCACCTTCGCTTACCCTGTGGAGGGGGGGGACGGTGAGTGACCAGCGGGACCCCCTCGTGTCCCCCCTTTACCCATGGGCTCCCCCAACATGCTTTGACACGTGTGTGTGTCCCGTGTCCTTGGCGTGTCCAGGCCTGGAGCTGCCGGTGGCCACGACGCGCCCTGAGACGATGCTGGGGGACGTGGCGGTGGCCGTGCACCCCCAGGACCCTCGGTACACGGTGAGGGGCGGGGCTTAGCGGGGGGCGGAGCTTAGAAGGGGTGGAGCTTCGAGAGGACAGAGCCTGAGGACCAATTGGATGGGTCTCAGAGGGAGGGAAGGTCTACCAAGGGGCGGGGCTTGAGGGGAAAGGGGAGGGGCTTAAGTGTGGGGCGTGGCTTCTGTAAGGGGGCGTGGTTTGCGGGGGGCGTGGCTTCAGCAGCAGGGCGCTCGCAGGGATTGGGTGTCTCTACTTCAGCCCCCTTTTATAGGTGGCTGTGTCCATATAAAGGAAAGTAGGCGGGGCATGTGGGCGCGAAGGGGGCGTGGCGTGAAATGGGGTGGAGCTAGTGGAAGGGGCGGGGCTTGCTCTTAAAGGGGCAATGCGTGGTGGGTGACTCTGCCCCCTGTTCCCCAGCACCTCCATGGCCGCCAGGTCCGACACCCCTTCACGGGGCAGCTCCTGCCCATCGTCACCGACCCCTCCGTAGATCCCGCCCGTGGCACCGGTACTGGGACCAGTATGGGGCTGGGACTGGGATCCGGGCTGGGGAGGCGGCACTGGGACCAGTATGGGGCTGGGACTGGGGTCCAGGCTGGGGAGGGGGCACTGGGACCAGTATGGGGCTGGGACTGGGATCCGGGCTGGGGAGGGGTGTCAATAGGGGTCCCCTGAGGGTGTCCATGGGAGAGTTCCAGGGGTGTCAATGGGGGTCCCAGGAGGTGTCTATGGGAGTCCTCTGGGGGTGTCCATAGGAGGGTTCCAGGGCTGTCAATGGGGGTCCCGGGGGGGTGTCAATGGGGGTCCCAGGGGATGTCCATAGGGTGGGTGTCACTGGGTGTGCCAGGGGTGTCAATGGGGTCCCAGGGGTTGTCCGTAGGGTGGGTGTCAATGGGGTCCCAGGGGTTGTCCATAGGGTGGGTGTCAATGCTCTCAGGGGTGTCCATGGGGTCCCAAGGGTTGTCCATGGGGGGGTGTCAATGCTCTCAGGGGTGTCCATGGGGTCCCCCCGCAGGTGCAGTGAAGGTGACACCGGGGCACAGTCCCCGGGACCTGGTGCTGGCCCAGGCCCAGGGGCTGCCCCTGCTCTCTGTCATCGGGGACGATGGCACCATGTGTCCCCCAGGGGGAGGATGGCTCCAGGTACTGCTTGTCCCCATGTCCCCATGTGTGTCCCCATGTCCCCATGTCTGTCCCCATGTCCCCATGTCCATCCCCATGTCCCCATGTGTGTCCCTATGTCCATCCCCATATCCCCATGTCTGTCCCCATGTCCCCATGTCCATCCCCACGTCCCCATGTGTGTCCCCATGTCCATCCCCATGTCCCTATGTCCATCCCCATGTCCCCATGTCTGTCCCCATGTCCCCATGTCCATCCGCACGTCCCCATGTGTGTCCCCATGTCCATCCCCATGTCCATCCCCATGTCCCCATGTGTGTCCCCATGTCCGTCCCCATGTCCATCCCCATGTCCCCATGTCCGTCCCCATGTCCGTCCCCATGTCCATCCCCATGTCCCCACATGTGTCCCCAGGGTGTCCATCGCTTCGAAGCACGGGACAAGGTTGTGGCCGCTCTGGCCGAGCTGGGGCTGCACCGGGGCACCCAGGACCACGCCATGACCCTGCCCATGTGCAGGTACCTCCGTCCCCATCCCCATCCCAGCCCCATCCCATCCCTGTCCCCCTCTGTGGCCTTGGGGACCCCTCGAGGTGACCCTCATTGTCCCTGCAGCCGCTCTGGGGACGTCGTCGAGTATCTGCTGAAGAGCCAATGGTTCCTGCGGTGCAGGGAGATGGCAGCACGTGCCCGGGAGGTGACAGGGATATGGGGCATGGGATGTGGGATATGGAATATGGGGGCATGGAGGTATGGGATATGGGATGTGGGATATGAAATATGGGGACATGGGGATATGCGATATAGGATGTGGGATATGGGATATGAGGACACGGGGATATGGGATGTGGGATATGGGGTATGGGGACATGGGGATATGGGATATGGGATATGGGATATAGGATATGGGATATGAGAATACGGGGGTATGGAATATGGAATGTGGGATATGGGATATGGGAACATGGGGATATGGGATATAGGATGTGGGATATGGGCACATGGGAGTATGTGATATAGGATATGGGATATGGGGATATGGGGGTATGGGATATAGAATGGGGGATATGGGATATGGGGACATGGGGATATGGCATATAGAATGTGGGATATGGGGACATGGGGATATGGGATATAGGATGTGGGATATGGCATATGGGCACATGCGGGTATGGAATATGGGATATGTGAACATGGGGATATGGGATGTGGGATATGAGGACATGGGGGTATGGGATATGGGATGTAGGATATGGGATATGGGGACATGGGGGTATGGGATATAAGATGTGCGTTATAGGATAGGGGGATATGGGGATATGAGACATGGGGATATCGGGATATGAGCCATGGGGATATGGAGACATGGGGTGACACCCCCAAAACCTGCCTGTATGACCCCCCCCCATTATCCATCCCCCTTCCCCAGGCGGTGACATCCGGCCACCTCCAGCTCATCCCCAAATTCCATGAGAAGAACTGGAAAACCTGGATGGATAATGTGGGGTAAGGGAAGGTGCCCCCATATCCCATAGGCCCATATCCCCATATCCCTATATCCCCATATTCCATATCCCACGCCCGTGTCGCCTGTGCCCCCCCGCAGGGACTGGTGCCTGTCCCGGCAGCTGTGGTGGGGTCACCGTGTCCCCGCGTTCCGAGTGCAGGGTCCCCCCCCGGCGCCCCCCGAGGGCCTCTGGGTGGTTGGACGCAGCGAGGCCGAAGCTCGAGCTGCTGCCGCCCGGCTCCTGCGCTGCCCCCCCGAGGGGCTGCGGCTGCAGCAAGGTCAGAGCACCCCGAAACACCCCGTCCTCACCCCCAAATCCACCCCGTGGCACCCCCAAAACCGTCTTCTGCACCCCAAAATCCACCCCATGCACCCCAAAATCCAACTAGGGATCCCAAAACCCCCCCTTTGCACCCCAAAATCCACCCCGTGGCACCCCCAAAACCGTCTTCTGCACCCCAAAATCCACCCCATGCACCCCAAAATCCAACTAGGGATCCCAAAACCCCCCCTTTGCACCCCAAAATCCACCCCGTGGCACCCCCAAAACCGTCTTCTGCACCCCAAAATCCACCCCATGCACCCCAAAATCCAACTAGGGATCCCAAAACCCCCCCTTTGCACCCCAAAATCCACCCCATGGCACCCCAAAACCCCCCTTTGCACCCCAAAATCCACCCCATGGACCCCAAAATCCAACTAGGGATCCCAAAACCCCCCCTTTGCACCTCAAAATCCACCCCATGCACCCCAAAATCCAACTAGGGTTCCCAAAACCCCCCCTTTGCACCCCAAAATCCACCCCATGGACTCCCAAAACCATCTTCTGCACCCCGAAATCCACCCCATGGGCCCCAAAACCCCCCTTTGCACCCCAAAATCCACCCCATGGCACCCTAAAACCCCCCTTTGCACCCCGAAATCCACCCATGGACCCCCAAAACCATCTGCACCCCAAACTCCCCCTTTGCACCCCAAACCCCCTCTTTGCACCCCAAAACCCCCCTTTGCACCCCCAAAACACCCCCCATGGCAGCCCAAAACTCCCATTTGCGCCCCAGAATCCACCCCATGGCACCCCAAAACCATCTTCTGCACCCCAAAATCCACCCCATGGACCCCAAACCCCCCCTTAGCACCCCAAAACCCCCCTTTGCACCCTTAACCCTTCTTTGCACCCCCAAAACACCTCCCTTGGACCCCCAAAACCATCTTCTGCACCCCAAAATCCACCCCATGGACCCCGACTCCCCCTTTGCACCTCAGAAACTTGCCTTTTTCACCCCAAAATCCACCCCATGGCACCCCCAAATCCAACTAGGGACCCCAAAACCCTCCCTTTGCACCCCAAAATCCACCCCCTGGACCCCAAACCCCCTCTTTGCACCCCAAAATCCACCCCATGGACCCCAAACCCCCCCTTTGCACCCCCAACCTTCCGTTTGCACCCCCAAAACACCCCCCATGGCACCCCAAAACTCCCATTTGCGCCCCAAAATCCACCCCATGGACCCCCCAAAACCATCTTCTGCACCCCAAAATCCACCTCATGGACCCCAAACCCCCCCTTTGCACCCCAAAATCCCCCTTTGCACCCCCAAAACACCCCCCATGGCACCCCAAAACCCCCCTTTGCACCCCCAAAACCCCCCTTTCCACCCCAAAATCCACCCCATGGGCCCCAAAACCCCCCCTTTTGCACCCCAACACCCCCCTTTAGCCACCAAAATCCACTTCAGGTCCCCTCAGAACCCGCCTTTTTACCCCAAACCCCCCCCTCCGAAGCCTTTTGGGGTCCCCCCATCCCTCCTTTGTCCCCCCCCCAGACCCCGATGTCCTGGACACGTGGTTCTCCTCCGCGCTCTTCCCCTTCGCTGCACTGGGTTGGCCTCAAGAGGTGAGTTTGGGGGACACAAAGGGGACACGAAGGGGACCGGGGGGACCCTGTCCCCCTCTTGTACCCCCTCTTGTGCCCCCAGACCCCCGACCTGCAGCGGTTCTACCCCACGGCCGTGCTGGAGACGGGCAGCGACCTCCTGTTCTTCTGGGTGGCCCGAATGGTCATGTTGGGCCAGCAGCTCACCGGGCGCCTGCCCTTCACCCAGGTGCCACCCTTGGGGTCCCCCTCTGTGTCCCCATGGGCCCCAATGTCCCCCCCATCCCCTTCTCTGCAGTGCCATGGACCTCCTCATGGGGTTCCCATCTCATTTTGGGGCTCCTTCGGGTCACTCTATGGGGTGGCACATCCTTCCTTGGTCATCCGTGAGGCTGCCAATGTCCCCTGTCCCCACCTCAAGGTTCCTGTCCCCCTTTTGGGGACCCCATAATGTCCCCAAATGTCCCTTCTGCCCTTTCTCTTCAGTGTCATGGGTTTGCTTATGGGGTTCCCATCGCCATCTGGGGCTCCTCCATGTTCCCAAATGTCTCCTATTCCCTCTGTTTGGAATGTCCCGGGGGTCCCCCATGTCCCTCAGTGTCCCCCATGTCCCTCAGTGTCCCCCATGTCCCTCGGTGTCCCCGTGTCCCCCCCCCCAGGTCCTGCTGCACTCGCTGGTGCGTGATTCCTACGGGCGCAAGATGAGCAAATCCCTTGGGAATGTCATCGACCCCCGGGACGTCATCGCTGGCGCCTCGCTCCAGGTACGGAGACCCTACAATAACACAGGGGAGATCTTATAATAGAACACTGGAGACCCTACAGTAACACAGGGAAGACCCTATAATAGCACACAGAAGACCCCATAATAATATATGGGAGATCCTATAATAACATAGAAGAGACCCTACAGTAACACATGGGAGACTCTACGATAACATACAGGAGACCCTACAATAACACAGGGGACGCCCTACAATAACACATGGGAGACCCTATAATAATACACGGAAGACACTATGATAACATACGGGAGACCTTACAATAACACACGGGAGACTCTATAATAACACATGGAGACCCTACACTAACATACGGGAGACCTTACAATAACACGTGAGAGACCTTATGATAACATACAGGAGGCCCTACAATAATACAGGGGACACCTTACAATAACACATGAGAGATCCTATAATAACAAGTGGGAGACTCTACAGTAACACAGGGGACACCTTATAGTAATACATGGGAGACCCTACAATAATACATGGAAGACCCTACAATAACACATGGGAGACCCTACAATAAGAGCTGGGAGACCCTACAATAACACAGGGGACACCCTATAATAACAAAGGGGAGACCGTACAATAACACATGGAAGACTTCGCAATAAAATATGGGAGACCCTACAATAACATGTGACAGACCCTACAGTAACACATGGGAGACCCTATAGTAACACATGGAAAACCTCACAGTAACATATGGGAGACCCTACAATAACACACGGGCGACCCTACAGTAACACAGGGGACACCCTATAGTAATACATGGGGACCCTACAATAATACATGGAAGACCCTACAATAACACACGGGAGGCCCTACAATAAGAGCTGGGACACCTTACAATAACAGAGGGGACACTCTATAATATCAAAGGGGAGACCCTATAATAACACAGGGGAGACCCCGCAGTAACACATTGTAGACCCTATAATAACACATGGAAGACGTCGCAATAACATCTAGGAGACCCCACAATAACACATGGGAGACCTCATAATAATATATGAGAGACCCTATAATGATATAAAAGAGACCCTACAGTAACACATGGGAGACCCTACAATAACAAAGGGGAGACCGTATAACAACACAGAGAAGACGCTACAATAACACAGGGGAGACCCCGCAATAACTCATTGGAGACCCTATAATAACACACGGGAGACCCTACGATAACACAGGGGAGACCCTACAATAACAAACAGGGACAATGAGTCTGGTGTTCACTGCAGGGTCTCTCATGTTGCAGGAGCTGCAGCAGAGGCTCCACGCCAAGATTTTGGACCCCCACGAGCTCACAGTGGCCACAGAGGGGCAGGTGGGACCTTCCCTGCCCCATAACCCCCCTTTTAACCCCCCAAACCCTCCTTTAGACACCCCAAACCCCTTCTTGTCCCCCCTTAACCCCTTCTTGTCCCCACACCGACCCTCCCCTCCCTATTCCAGCGGCTCCAGTTCCCTCAGGGCATCCCCGAGTGCGGCGCCGACGCTCTGCGGATGTTCCTGTGCTCCCACAACGTGCACGGTGAGAGCCTGGAGGGGGGGCACTAGGACCCTGCGTGTCCCCATTGGGGTCCCTTTGCCCCCCAACCCCTTGAGTTGTGTGTGTGTCCCCCCCAATTCCATAGGGGACAGCATCCGGGTGGCCGCAGGGACAGCCCTGACCCACCGGCGCTTCTGCAACAAGGTCTGGCATGGGGTGAGGTTCGTGCTGCGGGCGCTGGGACCCCACTGCGCCCCACAGCACCCCGAGGAGGTACGGCAAGGGGGGTGCAAGTGGGGCTTGGGGTGCACCGAGTGGGGTTATGGAGTTTGGGGGGGTCAAAAGAGGACTTTGGGGGGATGAAAGAGGGGTTGAGGGGGTCAAAAGGGGGGTTTGGGTGGTTAAAGGGGGAGAAATGGGAGGTTTGTGGGGGACAATGAGGGGTTTGGGTGGGCAAAGGGGAGGTTTGGGGGGGTAAAGGGGGGATATGGGGGGTCAATGGGAGGTTTGGGGGGGACAGTGAGAGGTTTGGGGGGTCAAAGGGGAGGTTTGGGGGGGTAAAGGGGGGAGCTATGGGATGTGAGGGGTTTGGGGGGGTCACAAGGTGGGATTTGGGGGTTAAAGGGGGTGTTTGGGGGGCACATGTGGGGAGTTTCAGGGGGTTAAAGGGGGGGTTATGGGCCATGAGGGGCTTGGGGGTCACATGCGGGGTTAAAGAGAGGGTTTGGGGGTCACATGTGGGGAGTTTGGGGGGGTTTTGGGGGTACGAGGAGGGGCTGGGGGGGCACCAAGCATCTCCCTTCTGCCTCCCCTTCCTCCTCCTCCTCCTCTTGCTCCTCCTCCTCTTCCTCCTGAACCCCCCCCCCGTTGCCGCAGTGCTGCCCCCGTGTGGCCGTGGGGCGCTGGGTGCTGGGGCGGCTGCTGCAGGCGGTGGGAGCCTGTTCCCGGCACATGGAGGCGCTGGAGCCGCACGGAGCCATCGGCGCCGTCCAGCACTTCTGGACACGGAGCTTCTGCGACGTCTACCTGGTGAGTGGGTCCGTCTGCCCGTCCTACCCCTGCCATTGGGAGCCCTGAGCCCCTTGATGTGTCCGTCTGTCCGTCCCACCCCTGCCCCTGCACCTCCCATAGCCCTGAACCTGCCATTGAGAGCCCTGAGCGCATTGATGTGTCCATCTGTCCATCCTACCCTTTCCATTGAGAGCCCTGGACCCATTGATGTGTCCGTCTGTCCATCCTACCCGTTCCATTGGGAGCCCTGGACCCATTGATGTGTCTGTCTGTCCGTCCTACCCCTTCCATTGATAGCCCTGAACCCATTGATGTGTCTGTCTGTCCATCCCATCCCTTCCATTGATAGCCCTGAGCCCCTTGATGTGTCCGTCTGTCCATCCTACCCCTTCCATTGACAGCCCTGAGCCCATTGCTGTGTCCATCTGTCCGTCCCATCCCTTCCATTGACAACATTCAACCCCTTGATGCGTCCTTCTCTCTCTCCCCACCCCCATTTCACCCCGTCCACCCCCTCCACGTCCGTCTGTCCCCGCAGGAGGCCGCCAAGGGGCTGCTGCAGGACCCGGCGGCGGCGGCCGAGACGCGCCGGACGCTGCTTTGCTGCGCGGACGTGGGGCTGCGGCTCCTGGCGCCCTTCGCCCCCTTCCTGAGCGAGGAGCTGTGGCAGCGGCTGCCCCGCGCCCCCCCCGCGCCCCCCAGCGTCGCCCTCGCGCCCTTCCCCGACGCCTCCCGCCTGGTGGGTGCCCTTGAGACCCCATTGATGCCCATTGACCCCCATTGAGACCCCATTGATGCCCATTGACGCACTATTGACACCCCATTGACACCCCATAGATGCACTGTTGACACCCCATTGGTGCCCCATCGACACCCCATTCATGCCCCATTGACACCCCATTGACGCCCCATTGAAACCCTATTGACGACCCATTGACACCCATTGGTGCCCCATTGACCCCCACCTTGACGCCCTGTTGGCACCCTATAGACACCCCATTGACACCCCATTAATGCCCCATTGATGCCCCATTGACACCCCATTGACCCCCCCCCAGTCGGCGCCCTGTTGACACCCCATTGACGCCCATTGACACTTCATTGACACCATATTGATGCTCATTGATACCCCATTGACGCCCCGTTGACGCCCCACTCCCTGTGTCCCCCCCAGGCGCACTGGCACTGCCCCGATGTGGAGCGGGAGGTGGGGGCCATGCTGGAGGTGGTGAGGGCGGTGCGAGCGCTGCGGGACACCTTCCGCCTCGGCGCGGCGCGGCCCCCTGGTGAGTGAGCGGGGACTGGGGGGGACTACATTTCCCAGCATGCTCTGGGGCAGCCAATATGGCTGACAGCCATGGGACTGTGGGGGGACTACAGTTCCCAGCATGCTCTGGGGCATCCAATATGGCTGACTGCCATGCTAATGGGGAGGAACTACACGTCCCAGCATGCTGTGGGGTATCCAATATGGCTTTCAGCTGTATAGGACTACATGTCCCTGCATGCTCTGGGGCAACCAGTATGGCTGACAGCCTGTTAGGGTAAGGAGAGAGAAGGGAAACTACAATTCCCAGCATGCTTTGGGGTATACAATATGGCTGACAGCCATGGGGACTACATGTCCCAGCATTCTCTGGGGTAGCCAATATGGCTGACAGCCATGGGAATAGGGGGATCTACGGTTCCCAGCATGCTCTGGGGTATCCAATATGGCTGACAGTTATGCAGGACTACATGTCCCAGCATGCTCTGGGGCAGCCAATATGGCTGTCAGATGCATAAGACCACACCTCCCAGCATGCTCTGGGGCATCCAAGATGGCTGACCGCCCTGGGAATGGGGGGGACTACAGTTCCCAGCATGCTCTGGGCATTCAATATGGCTGACAGCCATTGGGGACTCCATGTCCCACCATGCACCTGGCTGCCCCCCTGCCCCAAGATGGCAGCCCCCACCGTAGGCCGCCATGTCTCCCAGCCCCACCATGGCCCGGCAATCCCAGCATGCCCTGGGCGCACGGGGGCGGCCATGTTTCCCCGCACTCCCCCACCTGGGGGCAGCCATATTGTGCGGCAGAAGGGGCGGTGCTTCTATCCCGGCATGCTTTGTGCAGTGGCGGTGCAGTGCCCGGCGGAGATACGCGATTGGCTGGAGCCGCTGGGCCCCACCCTCAGGACGCTGGCATTGGCTGGGCCGCTGAAGCTCCTCCCCTTGGGGGCGGAGCCAGAGCCGGGCCCCGGGTGGGTGAAGGCGCCGGCGGGACCCGGCACCCACGTGCACCTCTGCCTGCGGGTGAGTGCGCCGCGGGGCATAGTGGGATAGGGGAGGACCTCGAGGGCATTGTGGGATATTGGGGGAATTGGGGACCCCCCCCCCAAACCTCTGTCCCCCCCCAGGGGCTGGTGGAGCCGGCGGCCGCCCGGGCCCAGCTCCGCAGCCGCAGCCGCAGCCTCCAGCGGCGCCTCCAGAGGCTGGGGGGGGCCCCGGAGCCCAGCGCCCAGCACCAGGTACGGCCCCATTGGCTCCATTGACCCCCATTGACACCCACTGTGCTCCATTGTATCCCCATTGTATCCCATTGTACCCCACTGACCCCCTATTGTGCCCCATTGACCCTCATTGCACCCCCATTGAACCCCATTGCACCCCGTTGACCACCATTGCACCCCTATTGCAGCCTATTGATCCCCATTGCACCCCATTGGACCCCCATTGTGCCCCATTGCACCCCCATCGTACCCCCATTGTACTCCATTGATCCTCATTGTACCCCATTGACCACCATTGCACCCCCATTGCAGCCTATTGACCCCCATTGTACCCCATTACACCCCCTTGCCTCCCCATTGCACCCCCATTGCCCCCCGTTGACCCCCACTGTACCCCCATTGCACCCCATTGAGCCCCATTGTATCTCATTGCGCCCCGTTGCACCCCTTTTGCAGTCTATTGACCCCCACTGCACCCCTCTTGCAGCCCATTGTACCCCCATTGCACCCCATTGTCCCCCATTACACCCCCATTGCACCCCATTGACCACCATTGCACCCCTATTGCAGCCTATTGACCCCCATTGAATGCCATTGCACCCCACTGCAACCCCATTGCACCCCATTGCACCCTCATTGCACTCTATTGCCCCCATTACACCCCAATTGCACCCCATTGCACTCCCATTGCACCCCATTGTATCCCGTTGCACCCCTATTGCAGCCTATTGTCCTCCATTGCCCCCCATTGCACCCCCATTACACCCCGATTGCCCCCCATTTCACCCCATTTCACCCCCATTACACCCCACTGCCCCCCATAACCCTGCAGGGCCGGGCGGGCTCATTAACCTCATTAACGGGGGGGGTTCATTAGCGCTGCCTTCATTAACGTGTTCCCCCCCATAGCAGGTCGCCATCCTCCGCTCCGAGCTCGCCCGCCTGGCACAAGCACTGGAGGCCCTGGAGCCCCTGGACCCCCCCTTGGACCCCCCCTTGGACCCCCCATTGAACCCCTCCTTGGACCCCCAGTTGAACCCCAAGAACCAATAAACCCCCCCCTTAAAACCCCCTTTAAACACTCATTGGCCTCATTCTTCCCCCCCCCGGGACATGTCACGAGTGTCCCGGGCTCAGCCCACATTGGGGGGAGGGGCCCCCAAGGCTCCTCCTCCTCTGGATCAATGCCCCCCCCCCCCACCCCCCCCGTTCCATTGGGATCCAGGAGCCGCTGCTGCCGTGTGGGGACATTGGGGACAGCGACGCCGGGACCCCCAGGGCTGCGCCTGCTGCTGCCTCAGGTATCGGACCCCCCCCCCGGTGGCACTTGGTCCCTTCCTGGTGTCCCCCCCCTTTTCCCATGTCTTTTGGTCTCTACTTGGGGTCCCCCATGTCCTTCTATGTGCCCGCACGTCCCTGTGTCCCCCCATATCCCCTGTGTCCCCCCATGTCCCTGTATGTCCCCCCATGTCCTGGTTCCACCCCAGTGACCTCCTGTCCCCTCTGTCTCCCCCCCTCCTCCAGGTCATGGCCGAGGGGTGCCCCGGTGCTGCCCCCCCTCGTCCCCTCCCTGCAGAGGTGATGGCCACCCCCATGGATGTCCCCATGGATGTCCCCATGGTCCCTATGGATGTCCCCATTGTCACCATCACCCCCTGGGCCAGCGGCATCACCATCACTGTCACCGCAGCGCCGGCGGATGAGGACGATGGGGACATTGGGGACATTGGGGACAATGGGGACACAAAGGATATTGGGGACACAAAGGACATTGGGGACATTGGGGACACAAGTGATATTGGGGACATTGGGGACAAGGGGGATGTGGCAGCCCCAAAGGACATTGGGGGCATTGAGGACACAAGGGACATTGGGGACAATGGGGATGTGACAGCCCCAAAGGACAGTGAGGACACTGGGGACATTGGGGACACGAGGGACATTGGGGACAATGGGGGCAATGGAGATGTGGCAGCCCCAAGGGACATTGGGGACAGGGATATGACAGCTTTAAAAGACATTGGGGACAATGGGGACATTGGGGACAGAAGGGATATTGGGGACAGTGGGGACAATGGGGATGTGGTAGTCCCAAAGGACATTGGGGACAACAGGGACACAAGGGATATTGGGGACAATGAGGATGTGACAGCCCCAAAGGACAATGGGGACATTGGGGACACAAGGGACATTGGGGAAAATGGGGGCAATGGGGATGTGGCAGCCCCAAAGGACATTGGGGACACAAGGGATATCGAGGACAGTGGGGACAATGGGGATGTGGTAGTCCCAAAGGACAATGGGAACATTGGGGCCACAAGGGATATTGGGGACATTGGAGGCATTAGGGGCAATGAGGATGTGACAGCCCTAAAGGACAATGGGGACATTGGGGACACTGGGAACATTGGGGACACTGGGAACATTGGGGGCAATGGGGATGTGGCAGTCCCAAAGGACATTGGGGACATTTGGGACACAAGGGATATTGGGGACATGGGGGATGTGGCGGCCCCAAAGGACATTGGGGACAAGAGGGACACAAGGGACTTTGGGGGCATTGGGGACAGTGGGGATGTGGCAGCCCCAAGAGACACTGGGGACACTGGGGACATTGGGGACAGGGATGATGGGGACAGGGACGTGGTGGCTGTAGGGGACACTGGGGACAGGGATGTCGTGATCCCAAGGGACACTGGGGTCACAGATGCTCCAGACCTTATGGACGAGGACATTGGGGACGGGGATGTCCCAACTAGTGGGGACAAGGATGTCACCTCCTCAAGGGACATTGGGGACACATCCCTAAAGGACACTGGGAATGGGGGTGTCACCTCCCTGAGGAGTATTAGGGACGGGGATGTCCCATCCCTAAAGGACATTGGGGACGAGGACATGGGGGACACCCCGGTCTCTGGGGCTGAGGGGGCCGGGGATGATGTCACCAATGATGTCACGGCCCCGGGGGGCACCCTCGGCGTCACCCCCGGCTGTGACGTCACCCCCAATGACGATGACGTCATTGGGGGTGACGTCACTTCCCTCGTACTGGGGGGCGGTGACGTCATCACCCGGGGCGACATCACTTCCCCCCTCGCCGGTGACGTCATCACCGGTCATGACGTCGCTTCCGGCCTTCCGGGGGAGGAGCTCGCCGGTGATGACCTCATGCGCGGGGATGACGTCACCGATGATGACATCACCACAGACGACCCCTGCAGGGCTGCCCGCGCCGATGATGTCATCGCTGACGTCAAGGCAGAGGAAGACGCGGCGGGTGTTGTACCGAGGGGCGCCCCCGCTGATGACATCATCGCCGCCGGTGACATCATCGCCACTGATGATGTCACTTCCTCCTTGCCAGGAGGCGGTGACCTCTCTGGTGACATCATCTGCGCCGACGAGCGCGCTCCGCCTGCTTGGGGTGACGTCACCGATGATGTCATGCCCGAGGATGACGTCAGTCCCCCCGCCCCCAGTGGTGACGCTGGCCGCGACGTCACTCCCGAGGGTGACGTCATCGGTGACGTCACCTGGGGCGCCGACCTGGGGGACATCACCTCCTCCCTGCCCGGCTGCGACGTCGGCCCCGAGGATGACGTCACGGGTGACGTCAGCCCCGGGGAGGAGCAGCCCCTCCCCGTCCCCAAAGACCCCGCCCGCCCGGGCGATGACGTCACCGATGACATCACTGCCGAGGCGCCCAGAGGGGACGCCCCAGGTAAAGGGGTGGAGGGGGCGGGGCCAGAGGGCGGAGGCGGGGCCAATCGCAGCGATGGGGGAGTGGCCTGACGGGGCGGGGGTGGCCAATGGGGTTGGGTTTAGGGTAGGGGGCGTGGCCTATCGCTGACCACGCCCCCCTCCGGCCCCAGGCGCGCCCCAGGCGCAGACTCCCCCCCCCGGCTGCCCCCTCGTGTTCTTGGCCCTCGTCTGCCTCCTCTTGGCCCTTCTGCTGCTCGCCGGGGTCTTTGCGGTGCGGGGCCAGCCCCGGGGGGGGGGGACCCCACTTATGGGGGGGTCCGGGGTGGGATCGGGGTCCCCGATGGGTCCCCAACTTCTTGTGTCCCCAAATCCAAGAGGGGGCGCCCCCAATTCATGGGTCCATTGAGGTGATCTCCTCATCTCCTTGGGGTCCGGGGGGGTCCCCAATGGATCCCCAATTCCTATGTCTCTCAGGGGGGTCCCCAACTTATGGGTCCTTTGGGGGGGTCCCCAATTTCTGTGTCCCTTAAGGGGGTCCCCAATGTGTCCTCATCTCCTGGTTTCCTTTAAGGGGGGTCCCCAATGTGTCCCCAACTTATGGTTCCCTTGGGGGGGGTCCCCAATTCCTATGTCCCTTAAAGGGGCCCCCAACTCCTCGCTCCCTTGAGGGGTGTCCCCTACTTATGGGTCCCTTGGGGGGGGGGGACCTAATTCTTGTGTCCCTTAAGGGGGTCCCTAAATCTTCCCTGCCCTGGGGGGGATCCCCAACTTATGGTTCCCTTGAGGTGGTCCCCAATTCCTGTGTCCCTTAAGCGGGTCCCCAAATCTTTGCTCCCTTGGGTGGGTCCCCAACTTATGGGTTCCTTGGGGGGTCCCCAATGTGTCCCCATCTCCTGATTCCCTTTAAGGGGGGGTCCCCAATGTGTCCCCAACTTATGGTTCCCTTGGGGGGGGTCCCCAATTCCTGTGTCCCTTGGGGGTGGTCCCCAACTTATGGGTCCCTTGGGGTGGGAGGGGGATCCCCATCTCCTCGGGCTGTCCCACTGTGCCCCCGGCCCGGGGGTGCCCTTTTCCCCTCCCACCCCGACGGTCCCGTTGCCCCCCCCAGGCCGCGCATTACGTCCGGGTCTTCCTCATCAGCTCCGCGCCCGTCGGCGAGTCCTTCCCATGAGCTTTTGAGGCGGGATGAGGAGGGGGGGGGGGTCCGTCCCCCCCCCCAAATAAATGACCCCCCTCCCAACCCTCCCCCCTCCCCGTGTCCCACTTGGTAGCGCCCGGGTGGGGCCGCGGCGAGCCCGGGCTTGTCCCGGCGCTGGGACCGGACAAAGCGCCATTGTCCGCGGGGGGGCGCACACAATGGGGGGCGCGGGGGGGGACCGGGAGCACTGGGGACAATGGGGACAATGGGGGGGGTTTGAGGGCACTGAGAGCATTAGGGACATTGGGGACAATGGGGGGTTTGGGGGCAGTGAGAGCATTGGGGACATTGGGGACAATGGGGGGTTTGGGGGCACTGAGAGCATTGGGGACATTGGGGACAATGGGGGGGTTTGGGGGCAGTGAGAGCATTGGGGACAATGGGGACAATGGGGGGGTTTGAGGGCATTGAGAGCATTGGGGACATTGGGGACAATGGGGGGGTTTGGGGGCACTGAGAGCATTGGGGACATTTGGGGGTTTGGGGACAATGGGGGGGTTTGGGGACACTGAGCGCATTGGGGACAATGGGGACAATGGGGGGGGTTGGGGGCACTGAGAGCATTGGGGACAATGGGGACAGTGGGGGGGTTTGGGGACACCAAAAGCATTTGGGACAATGGGGACAACGAGGGGGTTTGGGGACACTGAGAGCGTTGGGGACATTGGGAGGTTTGGGGACAATGGGGGGGTTTGGGGACACTGAGAGCGTTAGGGACATTGGGGACAATGGGGGGGTTTGGGGACACTGAGCATTGGGGACATTGGGGGGTTTGGGGACATTGGGGACATTGAAGGTGTTGGGGAGCTTGAGGACATTAAAGAGGGTTTGGGGGCATCAAGAGCATTGGGGGGGTTGGGGGCACTGGGGGTGTTTGGGGACATCAAGAGCATTGGGGACACTGGGGACATTGAGGGGTTTGGGGACATCAGGATGTGGGGGATATTGATGATATTGGGGAGCTTGGGGACATCAGGGAGGGTTTAGGGACATCAAGAGCATTGGGGACATTTGGGGGTTTGGGGACACCAAGAGCATTCGGGATGATGGGGGCAATGGGGTGGTGTTGGGGACATCAGGATGTTGGGGACACTATGGACATTGGGGGGTTTGGGGACATTGGGGGGGTTTGGGGACATTGGAGACAATGGGGACATTGAAGGTGTTGGGGAGCTTGAGGGCATTAAGGAGGGTTTGGGGGCACCAAGAGCATTGTGGACACTGGGGACAATAGGGGGGACATTGGGAGGGGGCATTGGGGACACTGTGGGCACGGTCCCTGCCCATTGTCCCCGTGTCCCCACCCCGGGCGCAGCCGCCTCCTGTCCCCTCCCAGGGGCTGTCCCTGTCCTGGGCTATAAGTGGGGACGCGGCCGGCGGGGGGGGGGGGTCCGGCAGAGCCATGGGGGTGACGGGGACACTCGTGGTGGCCCTGGGGACGCTGCTGCTGCTGGGGGGTGAGGGGACACGGGGGGGGGCATGAGGGGACAGTGGGATGAAGGGGACATGGGGGGACATGGGGATAAGGGGGACGTGGGAGGACATTGGGGTAAGGGGGACATGGGGGATATGGGGATAAAGGGGACATGGGGGAACATGGAGGGACATTGGGATAAAGGGGACATGGGGGAACATTGGGATAAAGGGGACATAGGGGGACATGGGGATAAAGGGGATGGGGGGACATGGGGATAAAGGGGACATGGGGAAACATTGGGATAAGGGGGACATGGGGGAACATTGGGATAAAGGGGACATGGGGGGACATTGGGATAAGGGGGACATGGGGGGACATGGGGATAAGGGGGACATTGGGGGACATGAGGGGACATTCGGGTAAGGGGGGCATGGGGGAACATGGGGGGACATTGGGACAAAGGGGACATGGGGGGACATGGGGATAAGGGGGACATGGGGGGACATTGGGATAAAGCGGACATGGGACAAGGAGGGACATTGGGATAACAGGGACAAAGAGGGACATGGGGGGTACATTGGGGACATGGGACACAGGGATGGGGACGGGACATGGGGGGGATGTTAAGGGATGTAGGAGATGCAAAGGGGACCCAAAGGGGACCCCAAGGGGACTCAATGGGACCAAAGGGGCACAAAGGGGACCCCAAGGGGACTCAATGGGACCAAAGGGGCACAAAGGGGACCCCAAGGGGACTCAATGGGACCAAAGGGGCACAAAGGGGACACAAAGGGGCTCAATGGGGACTCACGGGGACCGGTCCCCCCCGCGCAGGCCCCGCGGCGCCGGCCCCTGCCCCGCAGCATCCCTGGGGCCAGGCTCTGGCCTCGCTGCTCCGGCTCCTGAACCTGCTCCCGGGCGCCCCCTTGGGGACAGTGGCGGCACCAGCGCCCCCCCCCGGCACCGGCACCGACCTGGGACCCCCCCACGGGCCGGGGACGTGGCTCCGGGCACCGGGGACACGGACACAGGGACAAGGGGAACGGATACAGGGATATGGGGAACGACCCCAAGGAGCAGGGACATGGACACAGGGACAAGGGACATGGGCACAGGGACATGGGGAACAACCCCAAGGAGCAGGGACATGGACACAAGGACATGGGGAACGTCCCCAAGAAGCAGGGACATGGACACAAGGACATGGGGAACGTCCTCAAGGAGCAGGGACATGGACACAAGGACAAGGGGAACATCCCCAAGGACCAGGGACATGGACACAGGGACAAGGAGAACGTCCCCAAGGAGCAGGGACATGGACACAGGGACAAGGGGAACGTTCCCAAGGAGCAGGGACATGGACACAGGGACAAGGGGAACGTCCCCAAGGAGCAGGGACGCGGCTCCAGGCACTGGGGACACGGACCCAGGACCATGGGACATGGATCCAAGCACAAGGGACACGGATACAGGGACAAGGGCCACGTCCTCAAGGGCCATCCCAAGGTCCCCAGGCCCAGGGGTGGCCTCGGAGCTCCAGCGAGAGCAGGAGCAGGAGCAGGAGCAGGGTGATGCCACCAGACCCTGGGGACATCGGGAGCCAGGACACATCCCGGGACACTGAGGACAGTGAGAGCCGAGGTACCGGGGATATGGGATGTGGGATGTGAAATATGGGGTATGGAGTATGGGATATGGGGTATGGGGTATGGGATATGGGATATGGGGAATGGGATGTGGGATATGGGGTATGGGATATGGGATATGGGATGTGGAATATGGGGAATGGGATATGGGATGTGGGATATGGGACATGGGATATGGGATATGGGGTATGGGATATGGGGTATGGGATATGGGATATGGGATGTGGGATATGGGATATGGGATATGGGGTATGGGATATGGGGTGTGGGATATGGGATATGGGATATGGGGTATGGGATATGGGATGTGCGATATGGGACATGGGATATGGGATATGGGGTATGGGATATGGGATATGGGATATGGGATATGGGATGTGGGATATGGGATATGGGGTATGGGATATGGGGTATGGGATACAGGATGTGGGATATGGAGTATGGGATATGGGGATATGGGATATGGGATATGGGGTATGGGATGCGGGGTATGGGGTGTGGGGTATGGGATATGGGGTATGGGGAATGGGATGTGGGATATGGGGTATGGGATATGGGATATGGGATGTGGGATATGGGATATGGGATGTGGGATATGGGATATGGAGTATGGGATATGCGGTATGGGGATATGGGATATGGGATGTGGGATATGGGACATGGGATATGGGGTATGGGATAGGGAATATGAGATATGGGATAGGGGATATGGGATATGGGGTATGAGATATAGGATGTGGGGATATGGGACATGGGACATGGAGGACATGGGGACACAAACCCAGTGTCCACCTTTGTCCCTCACTGTGTCCCTTCTCCAGGTTGGGGACACTCGGAGGAGCTGCAGGAGGTGGCATAGAGCTGTCCCCATGTCCCCATATTGATCCTGTGTCCCAATGTCCCCATATCCCCATGTCCCCATATCCCCATATCCATATATCCCAATGTCCCCATGTCCCTATATTGATCCTGTGTCCCAATGTCCCCATATCCCCATATCCCCATGTCCCCATGTCCCCATATCCCCATATCCCCATGTCCCCATATCCCCATATCCCCATATCCCTATATCCCAATGTCCCATATCCCCATATTGATCCTTTGTCCCCACATCCTCATATTGTCCCCATCCCATGTCCCCATTAAAGGTGGAAGCAGCATCACCCTCATCCTCATCTCTGGAGTGAGGACATTGGGGGGTCCCCCAACAGCAACACCAAGAGTGGGGCCTGAGAAGCCTTTAATGGGGGAACATCCACGGGGTCTATGGGGCCAGGGCGATGGTGGCTCTTCTTGGGGACATCCATGGGGCCAGGGCGCTGGGGGCTCCTCTCCATGGCTCCAAGTTGACGGTGGCTCCATGGGGCTGGTGCCCCCCAGCTTGGCTCCAGTCAGGAGCTGCCGCTTGTCCCCCCATGGCCCGATGCTGCCTTGTCCCTGTCCCCATTCCCATCCCCGTCCCACTCGGGAATGGGCGGCCATGGGGCCACGGGGACCAGGGGGGCCGGTGGCTCCGGGTCATCGGGCCGGGGGGGCCCCTGCGGCCTCGGGGAGGGCCCAGATATGTGGGGCTGGGGCTGTGGGGCGGCTGGGGGGCGGCGCTCGGCCATGCTGTGGGGCAGAGAGAGGTTATGAGGACACTCCCTATTGAATCCCAGTAGAAGGAGCCACCCCCTCCATTGACCCCGGTTATGGGGATCCCCCCTCCCCATTGACCCCAGTTATGGGGATCCCCCTCATTGCCACCCAGTTATGGGGATCTCCCACCTCATTGACCCCAGTTATGGGGATCCCCCCACCATTGATCTCAGTTATGGGGATCCCCCCCCCCACTGATCTCAGTTATGGGGATCCCCCCCTCCACTGACGTCAGTTATGGGCATCCCCCCCCCATTGACCTCAGTTATGGGGATCCCCCCCCACTGATCTCAGTTATGGGGATCCCCCCCCCCCATTGACCCCAGTTATGGGGATCCCCACCCCTCATTGACCCCAGTTGTGGGGACCCCCCCAGTACCTGGCGTCTATGGCAGCAGCTCCAGTGCAGCACCGGGAGCACCGGGATCAACGGAAACACCGGGACCAATGGGAGCAATGGGAGCACCGAGAACACCGGGATCAATGGGAGCAATGGGAGCAATAGGAACACCGGGAGCTCTTATGGGCACCCGCAGGGGTGGAACCGGCCGAGCCGGAAGGTCGGGGGGGGGACGTGGCAGCGGCTGCCCGTGAGTCAGAGCCCTTCCCGGCACCGCCCGGCCCCATAGATAGAGCTGCCCTATAGGGCTGCCCTATAGAGCTGAGCCTATAGAGCTGAGCCTATAGACCTGCCCTATAGAGCTGCCTATAGAGCTGAGCCCATAGACCTGCCCTATAGAGCTGCCATATAAAGTTGAGCCTATAGACGTCCTATAGCCTGGTCCTTATAGAACCGGTCTCTATAGCCTCATGCTATAGCCCGGCCCCTATAGCCCTGACCTCTATAGCCCTGGTCCCTATAGACCCGACCCCTATAAACCTGGTCCCTGTAGACCTGACCCTTATAGACCTGACCCTATAGACCCGACCCTTACAGACCTGACCACTATAGTCCTGGTCCCTATAGCCCAGTCCTTACAGAACTGGTCTCTATAGTCTCATGCTATAGCCCAGCCACTATAGCCTGGCCCCTATATAGACCTGTCCCTATAGAACTGACCTCTATATAGATCTGATTCTATAGACCTGAAGCCTGTAGACCTGCCCACTATATAGACCTGCCCCCTATAGACCTCTCTCTATAGACTTGGTCTCTGTAGACCTGGTCCCTATAGACCTTACCTCTATAGCCCAGCCCCTATAGCCTCACCCTATATCCTCACCCTATGGCCCGGCCCCTATAGAAAGAGGGGGTGTGTGTTGGGTTGGTGACACGGGGGGGGGGGGGTGTTGGTGACACCCAGGTCCCTCCCCCAGCGGATCACAAGGACTCGGTGTCCCCAACACCCCCCCCTTCAAAGGGGACCATAAGGATTGGGGTGCGGGGGGGGGGGCTCCAATTTAAGCCTCCCCCCGGGAGGTCACGTTGTGGGGGGGCAGGCTACGGGTCAGGTTATGGGGCGGGTTATGGGTCAAGGTGTGGGTCAGGGTGTGGGGCGCGGGCAGGGGCAGGTTGGGCAGCGGGGGGGGGCCCAGCAGGTCCCGCAGCTCCGGCACCAGCTCCAGGACCAGCTCCTCCTCATCCCGCTCCCGCATCCCGCTGGGACCAGTGATGGGCCCCGCGGTGGGGCCCGCGGTGGGGCCGGGGCCGGTGACGGGGCCCGGGGCCGTGGCCGCGGCGCTGGCGGCGGTGGGGGGGGGGCCGCGTGTTGCGGGCGCTGACGGGCACCGGCGCCGTGGCCGGGACCGGGACCGTGACGGGCACCGGGAGGCTGCGGGCGGCGGCGCCTGCGGGGCACAAGGGGGCGGTGATGGGGACACGGGGGGGACATGGGGGACACCCCGTTGGCAGCCCGTAATGGGGGACCCGCCTGTCCCCACCTGTCCCCTCATGTCCCCTTATATCCCTTCATGTTCCCCATGTCCCGCCATATCGCCCTATATCCCTCCATGTCCCCCTATATGCCCACATGTTCCCCATGTCCCTCTATATCCCTCCGTGTCCCCCATGTCCCCCTATATCCCTTCATGTTCCCCGTGTCCCCCCATATCGCCCTATATCCCTTCATGTCCCCCCATATGCCCACGTGTTCCTCCATGTCCTCCATGTCCCTCTATATCCCTCCATGTCCTCCTATATCTCTCCATGTCCCCACATGTCCCCCGATGGCTCCCTATATCCCCCCATATCCCACTATATCCCTCCATGTCACCATATTCCCCTATATCCCCCTATATCCCTCCATGTCCCCCATGTCCCCACATATCCCTCTATATCCCTCCATGTCCCCCATATCCCCCTATATCCCCCTATATGCCTCCATATCCCCCATATCCCCCTATATCCCTCCATGTCCCCCTATATCCCTCCATCTCCCCCATGTCCCCACATTCCCCTATATCCCTCCATGTCCCCCTATATCCCCCCATGCTCCCCTATATCCCCACACCAAGGAGGGCACCCACATGTCGAGCACCTACTGAGCAGGACGAGCAGGACACCGAGTGTCCTCAGGGCACCCATGGGTGCTGCTCAGGGGGGGCCGGGAGCACCGGGAGCACCGGGAGCACCGGGAGCACCGGGAACACTGGTTTTATGGTCAGGGATCCTCCCACCATTGATTCCAACCCAACCCGGTTGTGGCCACCTACGTAGGGTGGGGACCCAGGGACAGCCACCCATCGGTATGGGGCCAGGCTGGTCCTATTGGGGTCATACTGGTCCAAATGGGGCCATACTGGTCCAAATGGGGCCATACTGGTGTCTATAGGGCTTATACTGGTGCCTTTGGGGCTCATACTGGTCCTGATGGGGCCAAACTGGTCCCCAAGTGCCACCAGCCCCATGGGTGCCTTTGGTTCATACCCAGTGTCCCCAGTGTCCCCATCCCTGATGTCCCCATCCCATGGATGTCCCATTCCCCATGTTCCCGTTGTCTCCATTCCCATCCTTCTGGGTGTCCCCATCCCATTCCTGATGTCCCCAACTCCATCCCATGGATGTCCTTGTCCCATTGCCCATGTCTCCAGTGTCCCCACTCCCATCCTTCTGGGTGCCCCCATCCCATCCCTGATATCCCCATCCCATGGATGCCCCATTCCCTATGTCCCATTGTCCCCATCCCTGATGTCCCCAACCCCATCCCATGGATGTCCTTGTCCCATTCCCTATGTCCCCAGTGTCCCCATTCCCATCCTTCTGGGTGCCCCCATCCCATCCCTGATGTCCCCATCCCATGGACATCCCATTCCTCATGTCCCCAGTGTCCCCATTCCCATCCTTCTGGGTGCCCCCATCCCATCCCTGATATCCCCATCCCATGGATGCCCCATTCCCTATGTCCCATTGTCCCCATCCCTGATGTCCCCAACCCCATCCCATGGATGTCCTTGTCCCATTCCCTATGTCCCCAGTGTCCCCATTCCCATCCTTCTGGGTGCCCCCATCCCATCCCTGATGTCCCCATCCCATGGACATCCCATTCCTCATGTCCCCAGTGTCCCCATTCCCATCCTTCTGGGTGCCCCCATCCCATCCCTGATGTCCCCATCCCACGGACATCCCATTCCTCATGTTCCCATTGTCCCCATTCCCATCCTTCTGGGTGCCCCCATCCCATCCCTGATGTCCCCATCCCATGGACATCCCATTCCTCATGTTCCCATTGTCCCCATTCCCATGCTTCTGGGTGTCCCCATCCCATCCCATCCCATTCCTGATGTTCCCAACCCCATCACATGGATGTCCTTGTCCCCATTCCCGTGTCTGGGTGTCCCCATCCCTGATGTCCCCATTCCCAACCATGGGCACAGCCCGGCCCCACCAGTTCAACCAGTACATGACACGTGTGGGGCCACGTGTGGGGCAGGGATGAGGCCGGTGCTGCCATAAACACGTTTATTGGGATCCATCCCAAGGGATACGGGCTCTGTCTCTCCCTATTCAGCACAATCCCTGCAGCCAGATCCCGACCCGGATCCCGCCCTGGAGCCAGGATTGGATCCCGCGGGAGGCCCCCTGCGGATGGGGATGTGGCCCCCGATGCGGGCGGGATCCTGCAGCCCCGGGATGAACGGGATCCCGGGATTCTTGTAGCCGGGACGGCGGCTGCCCCCATAGGAGCCGGATCCCCCCCCATAGGAGCCGGATCCCCCCCCATAGGAACTGGATCCCCCCCCATAGGAGCCGGGTCCGGATCCGCCCCCATAGGAGCCCGATCCTCCATAGGAGCTGGATCCATCCCCATAGGGTATTGAATCACCTCCATAGGAGCCTGAATCGCTTCCATAGGAGCCTGATCCACCCCCTTGCGATCCCGATGAGCCCCCATAGGATCCTGGTCTGCCATAGGAGCCTGATCCACCCCCTTGGGATCCTGATCCGCTCCCATAGGAGCCTGATCCACCCCCATAGGATCCCGATCCACCCCCTTGGGATCCTGATCCACCCCCTTGGGATCCTGATGAGCCCCCATAGGATCCTGGTCTGCCATAGGAGCCTGATCCACTCCCTTGGGATGCTGATCCGCTCCCATAGGAGCCTGATCCACCCCCATAGGATCCCGAATCATCCCCGTAGGACTCAGGGAGCCCATAGGATCCCGAGCTGTCCCCATAGGAGCTCGATCCCCCCCCATAGGATCCCGATCCGCCTCCATAGGATCCCGATCCACCCCCATAGGATCCCGATCCACCCCCATAGGATCCCGACCCGCCCCCATAGGATCCCGATCCACCCCCATAGGATCCCGATCCGCCTCCATAGGATCCCGATCCGCTGCCTCCTTGGGATCCGGGTCTCCCTGATCCTGAGCCATGTCCTCCTTGAGATGATCCGGGTCTGCCCCCTCCGGATCCACCGCCTCCATGGGATCCAGGTCTTCCCGATCCCGATCCACTGCCTCCATGGGATCCAGGTCTTCCTGATCCGGACCCACTCCCCCCTTGGGATCCAGGTCTTCCCGATCCCGATCCACTGCCTCCATGGGATCCAGGTCTTCCTGATCCGGACCCACTCCCCCCTTGGGATCCAGGTCTTCCCGATCCCGATCCACTGCCTCCCTGGGATCCAGGTCTTCCCGATCCGGATCCACTGCCCCCTTGGGACCCAGGTCTGCCTGATCCAGATCCACTGCCTCCATGGGATCCAGGTCTTCCCGATCCGGATCCACTGCCCCCTTGGGATCCAGGTCTGCCTGATCCAGATCCAATTCCCCCCTGGGATCCAGGTCTGCCCGATCCAGACCCAATCCCATAGGATCCCACACTAGGTCCCCCATAGGAGCCGGGTCTCCCTGATCCTGACCCACTCCCAGAAGGCCCAAGTCCGTAGGATCCCGGTCTGTTCCCATGGGATCCTGGCTTGTTCCCGTAGGATCCTGAAGAGCTGCCGCCTCCTTGGGATACTCCGGATCCTCCTCCATGGGAGCCCGAATCGCCTCCATAGGATGCTGAATCGCCTCCATAGGAGCTTGATCCGCCTCCATAAGATCCCGAATCGCCTCCGTAGGATCCTGAATCGCCTCCATAGGATCCCGAATCGCCTCCATAGGACCCCCCCAGCTGGGGGCTGAGGAATCCCGCGGGATCCTTGCAGGGATCCACCCCGGCCGTCAGCGGCGCCAGGCGGGATCCCGACTCGCAGCGGCCGAAGGTGCCTGGGACAAGGCGGAGCGTCGGCCCCGGTCCAGCGGAATCCAGTCCGGTCCTTCCCACTCCCCATCCCATTCTATCCCAGTCTATCCCAATCCCCATCCCAGCCTATCCCAGTCCATCCCAGTCCCCATCCCAGTCCCAATCCCATTCTACCCCAGTTCACCCCAGTCCCCATCCCATTCTATCCCTTTCTACCCCATTCTCTCCCAGTCCCCATCCCAATCCTTCCCAGCCCCCATCCCATTCTATCCCGTTCTATCCCATTCTATCCCATTCCAACCCAGTCCATCCCATTCTACCCCATTCTTTCCCACTCCATCCCATTCTATCCCAGTCCATCCCAGTCCCCATCCCATTCTATCCCATTCTAACCCAGCCCATCCCATTCTACCCCATTCTTTCCCACTCCATCCCATTCTATCCCAGTCCATCCCAGTCCCCATCCCATTCTATCCCATTCTAACCCAGTCCATCCCATTCCACCCCATTCTTTCCCACTCCATCCCATTCTATCCCAGTCCAATCCAGTCCCCATCCCATTCTATCCCATTCTAACCCAGTCTATCCCAGTCCATCCCATTCTTTCCCATTCCATCCCATTCTACCCCAGTCCATCCCATTCTATCCCATTCTATCGCAGTCTGTCCCAGTCCCTATCCCATTCTATCTCAGTCCCCATCCCAGTCCAACCCAGTCCATCCCATTCTATCCCATTCCATCCCATTCTACCCCAGTCCATCCCATTCTATCCCATTCTATCGCAGTCTATCCCAGTCCCTATCCCATTCTATTCCAGTCCCCATCCCACTCCAACCCAGTCCATCCCATTCCACCCCATTGCGACCCAGTCCATCCCATTCCATCCCATTCCATCCCATTCTATCCCATTCCTTCCCATTCCATCCCATTCTATCCCATTCCTTCCATTCCAACCCATTCCAACCCAGTCCATCCCATTCCATCCCATTCCATCCCATTCCGACCCAGTCCATCCCATTCCATCCCATTCTATCCCATTCCTTCCCATTCTATCCCATTCCTTCCCATTCCAACCCATTCCATCCCATTCCATCCCATTCCGACCCAGTCCATCCCATTCTATCCCATTCCTTCCCATTCCAACCCATTCCAACCCAGTCCATCCCATTCCATCCCATTCCTTCCCATCCCATCCCACCCCATCCCACCCCGTTCCCTCCCGGCCGCACCTGCGGGGCCGAGGCAGAGCAGCAGGAGCCCGAGGGCCGGGGGCAGGCGGGGCCGGGCCATGGCCGGGGACACCCCCCGGGACACCGGCAACGGCCTTAAATGGGGCCGGGCCGGGGCGGGGGCCCCGGGGAGGGGCCGGGGCCGGGCCCCACCCGCGGCCAAGCCTCTGACTCACCCCATTGACCCGCTTGGCCCCGCGGCGCCACGCGGCACCGGGACAGCCGCGGGGGTCCCTGGGGGGGGGGTCCCTATGGGGGTCCCTTGGGGGGGGGGTCACTATAGGGGTTTCCCATGGGGGTTCCTATGGGGGTCGCTGTGGGGGGGTCACTATAAGGGTTTCCCATGGGGGTCCCTATGGGGGTCGCTGTGGGGGTCCCTTGGGGGGGGGGTCACTATAGGGGTTTCCCGCGGGGGTCCCTATGGGGGTCACTATGGGGGTCCCTTGGGGGGGGGGTCACTATAGGGGTTTCCCATGGGGGTCCCTATGGGGGTCGCTGTGGGGGGGGGTCACTATAGGGGTTTCCCACGGGGGTTCCTATGGGGGTCACTGTGGGGGTAGCTGTGGGGGTTTCCTATGGGGGTCCTTATGGGGATCACTGTGGGGGTCACTATAGGGGTCACTATGGGGGTCACTATGGGGGGTTCCTATGGGGGTCACTATGTGGGTCCTTATAGGGGTCACTATTGGGGTTTCATATGGGGGTTCCTATGGGGGTCACTGTGGGGGTCCTTGTGGGGGTCCCTGTGGGGGTCACTGTGGGGGTTTCCTATGGGGGTCCCTATGGGGGTCTCTGTGGGGGTTTCCTATGGGGGTCCTTATGGGGATCACTGTGGGGGTCACTGTAGGGGTCACTATGGGGGTCACTATGGGGGTCACTATGGGGGGTTCCTATGGGGGTCACTATGCGGATCCTTACAGGGGTCACTATGGGGGTTTCATATGGGGGTTCCTATGGGGGTCACTGTGGGGGTCCTTGTGGGGGTCCCTGTGGGGGTCACTGTGGGGGTTTCCTATGGGTGTCCCTATGGGGGTCACTGTGGGGGTGACTATAGGGGTGACTATAGGGGTCGCTATGGGGGTTTCCGATAGGGGTCACTATGGGGGTCCTTATAGGGGTCACTATGGGGGTGACTATAGGGGTCATTATGGGGGTCACTATAGGGGTCGCTATGGGGGTTTCCTATGGGGGTCGCTATAGGGGGTCCCTATGGAGGGTTCCTATGGGAGGGTCCCTATGGAAGATCCCTATGAAGGGTTCCTGTGGGGGGGTTCCCCCCCGTGACACACGGATCGGGGTCAGGGCGGCGCCGGGACTCGGGCGCGGTGGGTGCGCCCGGACGCGGGTCCCTTTGGCAAGGTCACAAAGGTCGGGGTGGGGTCACAAAGGTCAGGGTGGGGCTCCCCCCCCCCGGCCCCCCCCCGGAAGGCGACGATTAGGGGCGGGTGGGGCCGAAGTGACCTCGGGCCCGCCCTGACCCCGGGGGGGGGGGGGGGCATGGAATGGGGGGGGCTGGAATGGGGAGGGGGGGGTCCAAGAGGGGGGATATGGGGGATCCAATGGATTTAAAGGGTCCCAAGGAGCTGGGATCGGGGAGGGGGGTGTGATGGGGATTGGGGGGGTCCAGGGGGGAATAGTGGGATTGGGGGGGGTCTCGAGGGGGGTTTGGGGGGGTCCTGATGGAGCTGAGGGGGTGCAAAGAGCTGGGATCTGGGGGGAATGATGGGGATTGGGGGGGTCCAGGGGGGATATTGAGGATTGGGGGGATATGGGGGGAATAGTGGAATTGGGGGGGAGGGTCTCAAGAGGGGGGTTTGGGGGGGTCCTGATGGAGCTGACGGGGCGCAAAGAGCTGGGATCTGGGGGGGAATGATGGGGATTGGGGGGGTCCTGGGGGGGATATTGGGAATTTTAGGGGATCAAGGGGTCCAAGGAGGGGGGATTTGGGGGTGAGGAGGGTCCAGATGGAACTGAGGGGTCCCAAGGAGCTGGGATTTGGGGGAATGATGGGGATTGGGGGGGTATCCAGGGGGTCCTGGGGGGGATATTGGGAATTGGGGGGGGATCAGGGGGTTCGAGGAGGGAGGGATTTGGGGGGATCCGGATAGATTTAAACGGGGGGATAGTTGGAATTGGGAGGATCAAGGAGAGGGGATTTTGGGGAGCGGGAGGGATCCAGATGGATCTACGGGGTCCCGAGGAGCCGGTATCTGGGGGCAATGACGGCGATTGGGGGGGGGGGGATCCCTAACAGGAAGAATCCATGGATATGGGGGGGGGGGGGGAATCAACGGAGACCCCCAAAACAAGGCGATGGGACGTGATGGATCCCGGTGTGCGGATCATCGGGATCGGGAGGGATCAAGGGGGGGGACCCACAACGTCGCCGCGGGGTGTCGCTGCATCCGCGACCCTACAATAACACCCCATCGGCCTCGCCCCGCCCCTTCCCAAACAAGCCCCGCCCCTCGCATAGGCCCCGCCCCTCCCTCCTTCCCCCCCCCCCACTTCTTCCGCACACAAAGAGACCCCCCCCCCTTGCACCGGGGGGGTCCCGGGGCTTCTCTTTGCGCCCCCCCCCCCCAATTTGGATCCCTCCATTAGAACAAAGCGGGGGGGGGGGGGGGAACCAGCCCCGGGTTCCTGCGAGTCATCGCGCCCCTCCCCCACCTCCCCACCCCTCCCCCCCCCCCCGCGGGAAAAGCCGCTTTTCATCCCCCCCCCCCCCCCCCCCCCGCATCCGCTTGGTCCGTCCCGGCCGCCGGGTCCCGCTTCGTTCCGGGGTGAGTAAATCGGGGACCCCCCCCCCCAATCCCGGACCCTCCCATTGCACTGGGGGGGGGGGGAAGGGATGGGATTCCCCCCCCCCCCCGTCTGTTCAGATCCGCCCTTCCGCGACAAAGGCAGCGCCAATGGGCCCCCCCCCCCCACCCCGAGCCGCTCACACCCGGCGGGGGGGGGGCCGGAAGACGGAGACACCCCATAGTGTGAACGGGCACAGGCAGAGCATGGAGCACCCCATGGCATGGAGCACCCCATAGCAGGGAGCCCACCCCATAGTAGGGACCCCCCCATAGTATGAACCTTACCCCATAGCATGGACCCCACCCTATAGCACGGACCCCACCCCATAGACTGGACCCCCCCCATAACATGAACCCCACCCCATAGCATGGAGTACCCCATAGCATGGAGCACCCCATAGCAAGGACCTCACCCCATAGACTGGACCCCCCCATAGCATGGACCCCACCCCATAGCATGGAGCACCCCATAGCACGGACCCATCCCATAGACTGGACCCCCCATAGCATGGACCCCACCCATAGACTGGACCCCCCCATAACATGAACCCCACCCCATAGCAGGGAGCACCCCATAGCACGGACCCCATCCCATAGACTGGACCCCCCCATAGCATGGACCCCACCCCATAGCATGGACCCCACTCCATAGACTGGACCCCCCCATAACATGAACCCCACCCCATAGCATGGAGCACCGCATAGCAGGGACTCCCCCATAGTATGAACCTTACCCCATAGCATGGACCCCACCCCATAGTATGAGCTGACACCCCATAGCAAGGATCCCCCCCATAGCATGGACCCCCCATAGCATGGAGTGCCCCATAGCATGAACCCCACCCCATAGCATGAACCCCACCCCACAGCATGAAACCCATCCCATAGCATGCACCCCACCCCATAGTATGAACCCCACCCCATAGCATGAACCCCACCCCATAGCATGCACCCCACCCCATAGCATGAAACCCACCCCATACTATGAACCTCACCCCCAGCATGGACCCCACCCATAGCATGAGCTCCCAATAGCATGAACCTCACCCCACAGCATGAACCTCACCCTATAGCATGGGCCCCCCCATAGCATGAACACCCCCAAAGCATGAACACCCCCATAGCATGGATCCCCCATAACAAGAGCCCCACCCCATAGCACGGACCCCCCATAACAAGAACACCACCCCATAGCATGGACCCCCCCATAGCATGAACCCCCACATGGCATGGGCCCCCCATAACATGAACCACATCCCATACATGAACGTGTGCACTCATAGCATGGAGCCCCCCCATAGCATGAACCCCCCATAGCATGGACCCCCCAAAGCTAGAGGGTCCCCCCTTTATCCTGGGACCCCCCAAACTCCTGGGTCCCCCTAAATCCTGGCGTGCCCCCCCCAATCCCGGGTGTCCCCCCCTTTGGATGTCAACACCAGGAAGTGTGAGGGGGGGGACAAGGCCCGTCCTGGGTCCCAAGTGTCCCTCCCCATCCCACCGGCATCACCCCCCTTCCATGGTGGCCCAAGTGGCTCCTGTCCCCATCCTGCCCCATCATCTCCATCCTTGGTTCCTCTTCATCCCATCGCTGTTCCTCCATCATCTCCATCCTTGGTTCCTCTTCATCCTCATCCTTGGTTCCTCCATCATCCCCATCTCTCATTCTTCCACCATCCCCATCCCTGGGCCCTCATTCCCACCCTTGGTTCCTCATCCCCATCGTTGGTTCCTCTCCATCCCCACCCTTGGTTCTCCATCATCTCCATCCTTGGTTCCTCTTCATCCCCATCCTTGGTTCCTCCATCATCCCCCTCTCTTGTTCTTCCACCTTCATCCTTGTTCCTCCATCATCTCCATCCCTGGTTCCCCTTCATCTCCATCCTTGGTTCCTCCACCATCCGCATGCCTGGGCCCTTGTTCCCACCCTTGGTTCCCATCCCCATCCTTGGTTCCTCTTCATCTCCATCCTTGGTTCCTCACCATCCCCATCCTTGTTCTTCCATCATCCCCATCCTTGGTTCCTCTTCATCCCCATCCCTGTTCCTCCATCATCCCCATCCTTGGTTCTCCATCATCCCCATCCTTGGTTCTTCATCATCCCCATATCTTGTTCTTCCACCATCCCCATCCTTGGTTCTCCCATCCCCATCCTTGTTCTTCATCATCCCCATCTCTTGTTCTTCCACCATCCCCATCCTTGGGCCCTCATCCCCATCCTTGGTTCCTCCACCATCCCATCCTTGGTTCCTGTTCATCCTTATCTTGGTTCCTCTTCATCTCCACCCTTGGTTCCTCCACCATCCCCATCCTTGGTTCCTGTTCATCCTTATCCTTGGTTCCTCTTCATCTCCATCCTTGGTTCCTCCACCATCTCCATCCTTGGTTCCTCCACCATCTCCATCCTTGGTTCCTCCACCATCTCCATCCTTGGTTCCTCTTCATCCCCATCCTTGGTTCAACCACCATCCCCATCCCTGGGCCCTCATCCCCACCCTTGGTTCCTCCCCCCCCCCCCCACCCCCCACCTCCCCATTCCCTCTCCACCACCCCCACCCCTCGATCCCCCTCATCCCCATCCCTCCGCAGACATGGCTGTTCCCGGCTGGAAGCTGCAGCTGCTGGAGCGGCGGCGACGGGAGGAGGAGGCTTCCCGGCGGCGGGAGCGGGAGCAGCGGACCGGGCGCGCAGCTTCCCCTTTGGAAGCGGGAGCTGCTGGAGCGGCGCCGCGCCAAGGCCGGGGGCGGCAGCGGGACCGAGGCGGCGGCGCGCCGCTGCTGGCGCCGGGCTGAGCCGCAGCGCGGAGGCGCTGGAGCGCTGCGGGGAAGCGGAGCCCCCGCGCGGCCGCGTCAGTCGCCTCCGCTCCCGCTTCTCCCCAGCGCGGTCCCTCAGCCCCGAGCGGGACCGGCCCCCGAGCGGGAGCGGGGCGGGAGAGGATGTGGGGCCGGGTGAGGACGTTGAGGGTTGTAGGATGGGGGGGACGTGGGGGGCGGTGAAGGACGCGGTGGGGACAGTTGAGAGCCATAGAACAGCCAAGGACCATGGGGGGGGCACCAGCCCGGGGCGAAAAGAGCTGGGGACAAGCAAGGACATGGGGACCATTGAGAGGGGGGCAAGCAAGGACATGGGGACCATTGAGAGATGGGGGGCAAGCAAGGACATGGGGACCATTGAGACATGGGGGGCGAGCAAGGATATAGGGACCTTTGAGACATGGGGGGCGAGCAAGGATATAGGGACCATTGAGACATGGGGGGGCAAGCAAGGACATGGGGACTGTTGAGAGATGTGGGGCAACCAAGGATGTGGGGACTGTTGAGACATGGGGGGCAGTGAAGGGCATGGTGGGGACAGTTGAGGGCTATAGGGTGGTGAAGGGCCATGGAGGGGCCACCAGCCCAGGGGCTGTTGAGGGGCTGGGGGCAACCAAAGACCTAGGGGCAAGCAAGGATATGGGGGCCATTGAGACATGGGGGGCAAGCAAGGACATGAGGGCCATTGAGACATGGGGGGCAAGCAAGGACACGGGGACCATTGAGACATGGGGGGCAACCAAGGGCAATGGGGTGGCCACCAGCCCAGGGGCAGTGGAGGGACAGGGGACAACCAAAGACCAGGGGACAAGCAAGGACATGGGGATGGTTGAGACATGGGGGGCAGCGAAGGGCATGGTGGGGACAGTTGAGACCCATAGAACAGCCAAGGGCCATGGGGGGGGCCACCAGCCCGGGGCCACCTGAGGGGCTGGGACATTGGAGGGGCAGCGGGTGGATGAGACCCATAGGACAGCCAAGGGCCATGGGGCAGGCAAGGGGGCAGTGGAGGGACAGGGGGTGTTTGGGGGGCACAGGGCGACCGTGAGCCCCGGGGCAGAGGACACCCAGGGGACAACCAAGGACATGGGGACAGTGGAGACGCGGGTCAAGGGCCTTGGGATGGTCAAGGGATGGGGCAAGGGGGCAACCGAGGGGCCGGTTGGGGGCTGTAGGACCATTAAGGGCCATGGGGTGGCCACCAGCCCGGGGACACCCGATGGCCATGGGCCAACCAAGGACGTGGGGACAGCGGAGGGACAAGGGGTGGATGAGACCCATAGGACAGCCAAGGGCCATGGGGGGGCCACCAGCCTTGGGATGGGGCCAACCAAGGAGCTGGAGGAGAGCCGGGGGTCAACCAAGGGCTTGGGGAGCATTGGGGGCTGTAGGGTGGTGAAGGGCCGTGGGGTGCCACCAGCCCGGGGGCAAGCGAGGGTCTGGGGCAACCAAAGACCTGGGGACAAGCAAGGACCTGGTGACACCAAAGGACATGGGGACACCCAAAGACCTGGGGACACCCAAAGACTTGGTGACATCCAAGGACCTGGTGACACCCAAGGACATGGTGACATCCGAGGACCTGGGCACAACCAAGGACATGGTGGCAACCAAGAACGTGGTGACACCAAAGGACATGGTGACACCCAAGGACATGGTGACACCCAAAGACCTGGGGACAACCAAGGACCTGGTGGCAACCAAGAACGTGGTGACACCAAAGGACATGGTGACACCCAAAGACCTGTTGACACCCAAGGACCTGGTGACACCCAAAACCGGGGACACCCAAGGACATGGTGACACCCAAAGACCTGTTGACACCCAAGAACATGGTGACACCAAAGGCCCTGGTTACAACTAAAGACCTGCTGCCACCCAAGGACACGGAGCCACCCTCCGGCCCCACCACGTGCTCGGTGGTGCCGCCGCCGCCGTCACCGGCGCCGGGTGCGGGTGGGAGGAGCCGGGCGCCGCCATGCGCGGGGGCCCCCGCCACGGGCCCCCCCTGGGCCACCCGGCGCTGGAGCGCCGCAGCGGCAACACCATCACCGTGCGCCCGCGCCGCGGGGGCCCCGGGGCCGCCGCCGCGCCTGAGCCCCCCCAACCGGCACCGGGGCCGCTGCCCCCCCCCAAGAAGCGTTACCCCACGGCCGAGGAGATCCAGGTCATCGGCGGGTACCTGGCGCTGCCGCGCTCCTGCCTGGCCAAGAGCCACCCCCACCGCAAGAAGGTAGGAGCCCCCCCTTTGGGTCCCCCCCAATGTCACCATCCGTGTCCCTTTGTGCCCCCCCCACCGTGTCGTCCCAGGCCACCCCCATGGTTCCTGTTTGGGTTCCTCCGTGTCCTGTTTGGGTTCCTCCATGTCCTATGGGTCCCCCCATGTCCCCTCACGTCCTCAATGTCCCCTTGTGACCCCCTTCATGTCCCTTTGTGTCCCTTTGTGTCCCCATCCGTGTTCCCTTGGGTCCCTGTGCCCCCCATGTTGCCCCAGGCCACCCCCATGGTTCCTGTTTGGGTTCCTCCATGTCCTATGGGGTCCCCTCATGTCCCCTCAGGTCCCTCAATGTCCCCTTGTGACCCCCTTCATGTCCCTTTGTGTCCCTTTGTGTCCCCATCCGTGTTCCCTTGGGTCTCTGTGCCCCCCATGTCGCCCCAGGCCACCCCCATGGGTCCCGTTTGGGTTCCTCCATGTCCTATTTGGGTTCCTCCATGTTCCAAGGACCCCATGGAGGGGTCCCTCCATGCCCCCTCAGATCCCTCGATGTCCCTTTGTGTCCCCATCCATGTCCCCTTGTGTCCCCATTCATGTCCCCTTGGGTCCCTGTGCCCCCCATGTCGCCCCAGGCCACCCCCATGGTTCCTGTTTGGGTTCCTCCATGTCCTATGGGGTCCCCCCATGTCCCCTCAATGTCCCCATCCATGTCCCTTTGTGTCCCTTTGTGTCCCCATCCATGTCCCTTTGTGTCCGCATCCGTGTCCCCTTGTGTCCCCATCCATGTCCCCTTGGGTCCCTGTGCCCCCCATGTCGCCCCAGGCCACCCCCATGGCTCCTGTTGGGGTCCCATCCCATGCCCATGTCCCCATCCCTGCTCCATGTCCCCTTGTCCCCATCCCTGCCCCTTCCCGGGGTCCCCAACCCTTGTTCCTGCCCCCCAACGGCCCCAGCCCCACTTCCTGCCCCACTTCCTGCCCCCCCCCCCCAGCAGCACCCCAAAAACAGGAACTGGGGGGGGGGGGGGATGGGCAGGAAGCTCTGTGGGGGAGGTGCAGCCCCTCCCCTGCCCCCCCCCCCCATTAAGAGTCTCCCATTAATGATGCTTAAGCCCAGGGGGGATTAATCGCCATGGGAATGCCTGGGGGGGGGCCAGGCCAGCGTGTCCCCATGTGTCCCTATGGTGTCCCCATGTGTCCCCATGTGTCACTATAGTGTCCCCAGAGTGACTCGGGGTGTCCCCATCTCCATCCTGTCCCCAATGTGCCCCCTCATTATCCCCCCATTATCTCCCCATTGGCCCCATTGTCCCCCATCACCCCCATTGCCCCCCATCGCCCCCAATTGCCCCATTACCTCCACTACCCCCATTGCCCTCCATTGTCCCCATTACCCCCATTGTCCCCATTGCCCCCATCGCCCCCATTGCCCCACATTGTCCCCATTGCCCCCCATTGCCCCCCGTTGTCCCCATTGTCCCCATTCCCCAATTAACCCCATTCCCCCCATTCCCCCCATTGCCCCCATTCCCCCCATTGCCCCATTCCCCCCATTGCCCCCATTACCCCCATTGCCCCCCATTGCCCCCATTGCCCCCATTCCCCCCATTACCCCATTACCCCCATTGCCCCCATTACCCCCATTGCCCCCATCGCCCCCATTGCCCCCCATTATCCCTCTTGCCCCCATTACCCCCATTGCCCCCATTACCCCCATTACTCCCATTGCCCCATTGCCCCCATTGCCCCCATTGCCCCCCTTGCCCCATACCCCCATTGTCCCCATTGCCCCCCATTGCCCCCATTACCCCATTGCCCCATTCCCCCATTCCCCCATTGCCCCCCATTGCCCCCATTGCCCCATTACCCCCATTGCCCCCATTGATCCCCATTGCCCCATTGCCCCCATTCCCCCATTGCCCCCATTGCCCCACATTGCCCCATTGCCCCCATTGCCCCACATTGCCCCATTGCCTGCAGCTGAAGATCTGGTTCAGTGAGCGGGAGCTGGAGCGAACCTTCTGTTACCCATCGGAGGGGGCGCTGCTGGCGGCCTGGGGCCCCCCCCGAGGAGCCGCCCCCCCCCCCGGACCCCCCCCGATGACGATGAGAGGAGATGAGCCCCTCCATGTGCGGGGGGGGCCGGGGGGCTGCGGGCACGAGCCCTGCTCGTGGTGAGACATGGGGGGGGGTCATGGGGGGACAATGGGGGGTTATGTGGGTTAAAGGGGGGTAATGGGGGTCATGGGGGGGTAATGGAGGGTCATGGGTGGGAATGGGGGAGGTCATGGGGGCAATGGGGGGGTGATGGGGGTTATGGGGGGGTTAAAGGGGCAATGGGGGTCCCTGGGAGGAAAATGGGGTGTCTATGGGGGAAATGGGGGGGTTAAAGGGGAATAATCGGGCCATGGTGGACTTAAAGGGAGTAATGGGGTCCCGGGGGGGTAATGGAGCTGTGGGGGCCTGTGGGGGAAATAGGGGGGTCATGGGGGAAGTGGGGGGGAAATGGAGGGGTAATAAGAGTCCCGGGGGTATTGGGAGTCCCTGGGGGTAATGGGGATCGGGGGGTTAAAGGGGTAATGGGGGGGCTAAAGGGGGGTAATGGGTGCCAATGGCCATGTGGGGGGGGGTCATGGGGGTCCCATCCCCATGTCCTCCCCCCACCCCCCCCAGATGAATCCTGCCCCGGGTAACCCCGGCCTCTGCCCCACGGCTGTGGGGGGGGGGATGATGGAGCCACGTTGGGACCCCCCCCATGCCACCACCACGGACCTGCGGGACCCCCCGGCGGGGCAGGACCCCCCATAGACCCCCATAGACCGGGGGGGGCACATAAAGACAACATGGGGGGGGTCCCAGCTCTCATTTTGTAGCTTTATAGCGGGGTGGGGGTGGGGGAGGGCAATTATTCTTAATGGGTGTTTTTTAGCTTAATTACGGTCTTTTCTAAGCTTTGTCAGTATTGGGCCAACTGGAGCTGCCCCAGTTTGGGATGGGGGGGGGGGCCATGGCAGTGTTATTGGGGGGGGGGAACCACGATACCATGGCAACGGATGGAGATGCGCCACCTCCTCCCGTTGCCATGGCAACAGAGCTTTATTCCCCCCCCCCCCCCCCTTTATCCCACTGTGCTGTAACCGCGAACAAGGCGACAATAAACGCTCAACCGCGGCTGTGGTGACACCGGGGACGGGCTGAGGGGACCCCAATTACCCTGGGGGGGGGGTAATAAAAGGGGGGGACTCCAATTACCCCGTGGGGGGGGGGGTGGTAATAAAAGGAGCACATCTCGTTTGTGCCGCGCTGCTCTGCGCGGTAATACGGTAGGGCGGGAGCTCTGCGCGGTAATACGGTAGGGCGGGAGCAGCGCGCTGATTGGCTGCGTGCGCCTACGGCGGCGCGGTGGGGCCAAGCGCGGTGAGGGCGGCCATGGCGGCGGCGGCGCTGGAGCGGTGGGTGTCCGGCGAGCTGCAGGAGCTGCTGGGGCTCAGCGGCCGCCACGTCCCCGCCTTCCTGGTGGCGCTGGCGAGGAGGAGCCGCAGCGCGGAGGAGCTGCTGGAGCGGCTGCGGGACACGGAGGCGCTGCGGGTGGACGAGCCGCGGGTGCAGGCCTTCGCGCGGGAGCTGTGGGACAAGGTGGGCGGGGCCGAAGGGGGGAAGGGGGCGGGGCTTGTGGGGAGGGGGCGTGGGTTGTGAATGGGATGGTGAGGGCGTGGCTTTGTGGAAGGGGGCGTGGTTAGTGGGGAAGGGGGCGTGGCTTGCGGGAAGGGGTGAGGATGGGGAGCGGCTTGGGGAAAGGGAGGGGCTTCTAGGCTAGGAGAACGAATGGGAGGAGGATGTGGGGTGGGGCGTGGCCTGGCGGAGGGGCGTGCTTGTGGAGGCCGTAGTAGCTGTAAAAGGCTATTGGGGTCCTGGGGGAGTGGCTTGTGGAGGCTATAGCAGCCATAAAGGGGTATTGGCGTCCTGGGGCGTGGCCTGGGGGGGCGTGGCTTGTGGAGGCTATAAGAGCCAATAAAGGCTACTGGAGCCCTGGGCGCATGGCCTGGTGGAGGGGGCGTGGCTTGTGGAGGCTATAGTAGCCATAAAAGGCGATTGGGGTCATGGGGGCGTGGCTTGTGGAGGCTGTAGTAGCCAATAAAGTCTATTGGACCCCTGGGGGCGTGGCCAGAAGGACGGGGCGTGGCTTATGGAGGCCATAGTAGCCATAAAAGCGTATTGGGGCCCTGGGGGCGTGGCTTATGGAGGCTATAGTGGCCATAAAAGGCTATTGGGGTCCTGGGGGCATGGCTTGTGGAGGCTATAGCGGCCATAAAAGGCTACTGGAGACATGGGGGCATGGGCAGGTGCAGAGGGGGCGTGGTGTATGGAGGCCACAGTAGCCATAAAAGGCAATTGGCATCCTGGGGGCGTGGCCAGGTGGAGGGGGCGTGGCTTGTGGCAGCTATAGGAGCCATTAAAGGCTATTGGAGTCCTGGGGGCTTGGCTTATGAGGGCCATAGTAGCCATAAAAGGCTATTGGCGCCCTGGGGGCATGGCTTGTGGAGGCTATAGCAGCCATAAAAGGGTATTGGCGTCCTGGGGGCGTGGCTTATGGGGGCCATAGTAGCCATAAAAGGCTCCTGGAGTCCTGGGGAGTGGCCAGAAGGAGGGGGCGTGGCTTGTGGAGGCTGTAGGAGCCATTAAAGAATATTGGAGTCCTGGGGGCGTGGCTTATGGACACTATATTGGCCATAAAAGGCCATTGGGGTCCTGGGGGCGTGGCTTGTGGGGATTATAGTGGCCATAAAAGGCGATTGGGGTCCTGGGGGCGTGGCTTGTGGAGGCTATAGCAACCAATAAAGGCTATTGGCGCCCTGGGGGCGTGGCCAGGCGCGGAGGGGGCGTGTCCTGATCCTGGCCCCGCCCCCAGGTGCCGCGGGAGGCGCGTCCGGAGCCCCCGGGCCGAGCGGCCGAGCGGGCAGCGCTGGAGCTGCAGCGCCGCAGCCAAGGCTACCGATTGGTGGAGAGCGACGACGAAGGGGCGGGGCCTGCCCCTAGCCCCGCCCCTCCCCATGGCTCCGCCCCCGGCGCTTCCCGCCAGCGCCGCCACCTCCGGCGGCGACGCTCCGAGTCCCCCGAAGCCTCCAGCCCCTCGCCAAGGACCCCCCCTCCGTGAGTACCCCCCCCAGGTTCGGGGGGTCCCCACAGGTCTTGGGGTCCCCAAGAGGGGAGTCTTGGGGGGCTGCTCGTTGGGGTCACCAACTTCATTGGTTGTTGGGATCAGTCTTGTTATTGGGGTCCCCCGTAATTATGGGTTTCTATTGGGGTTCCCCTACTGTTGGGGTCCCCCCTAATAATGGGGGGCTCAGGGTGTCCCCCCTTCCATTGGGGTTCCCCTAGTTTTGGGGTTCCCCCCTAATTATGGGAGGCTCAGGGTTCCTCTATTGGGGTTCCCGCCTAATTATGTTTCTCTTGGGTTCCCCCTAATTATGGGGGGCTCAGAGTGGCCCCCTTCTATTGGGATCCCGCCTACTGTTGGGTTCCTCCCTAGCTATAGCGGGCTCAGGGTTCCCCTGTTGGGTTCCCCCTAATTATGGTTTCTATTTGGGTTCCTCTATTATTGGGGTTCCCCCCTAATTATGGGGGGCTCAGGGTGTCCCCCATTCTATAGGGGTTCCCCTATTTTTGGGGTTCCCCCTAATTATTGGGGGGCTCAGGGTGTCCCCCCTTCTATTAGGGTCTCCCCCTTCTATTGAGGTCCCCCCTACCACTGGGGTTCCCCTGCTATTGGGGTTCCCCCCCTAATCATGGGGGTCTTAAGGTGTTCTCTAGCCCCCTGGGGGTCCCCCCTTCTATTGGAGTCCCCCTTAATTATGGGGCTCAGGGTTCCTCTACCTCCTGGGGGTCACCTTCTAGGACCCCTTCTATTTGGGGTCCCCCTTCTATGGGGTTCCCCCTAGTTATGGGGTCTCGGGGTGTGCTCCGTCCCCCCTGCTATTGGGTCCAACGTCTCCCCATGGACCTTTTGGGATCCCTTTGGATGCTGAGTGTCCTGTGGGATTTGGGGGTTCACATCTTCACCCAACCCATTTGGGCCCCCCTTTGCGATTCACCTCTGGGGTTTTGGGGTGTCCCCCCCCTCCCCCAGGGCTCCGGACCCCCCCCGAGGAGGAGCCGGAAGCGGAATGGGAAGCGTCGGAGCGGGAACGGCTCCGGGATCTGGAGGAACGAGATGCCTTCGCCGAGCGCCTGCGGCGCCGGGATCGCTCCCGCACCGTCCTCACCCGCCCGGATGCCAAGGTGAGGGCACGGGTGGGAATGGGGGGGTCCTGGATGGGAATTGGGGGCTCCTGGGTGGGAACTGGGGGTCCCGAGTGGGAATTGGGGGGTCCTGGGTGGGAATTGGGGCTCCTGGGTGGGAATTGGGGAGTCCCGAGTGGGAATTGGGGGTCCTGGGTGGGAATTGGGGCTCCTGGGTGGGAATTGGGGGGTCCTGGGTGGGAATTGGGGCTCCTGGGTGGGAATTGGGGGGTCCTGGGTGGGAATTGGGGGGTCCTGGATGGGAATTGGGGCTCCTGGGTGGGAATTGGGGGGTCTGAGTGGGAATTGGGGGGTCCTGGATGGGAATTGGGGTCCTGGGTGGGAATTGGGGGTCACGAGTGGGAATTGGGGGGTCCTGGATGGGAACTGGGGGGTCCCGGGTGGGAATTGTGGGGTCCTGGATGGGAATTGGGGCTCCTGGGTGGGAATTGGGGCTCCTGGGTGGGAACTGGGGGGTCCCGAGTGGGAATGGGGGGGGTCCTGGATGGGAACTGGGGGGTCCCGAGTGGGAATTGGGGGGTCCCGAGTGGGAATTGGGGGGTCCTGGGTGGGAATTGGGGCTTCTGGGTGGGAATTGGGGGTCCTCTGGGTGGGAATTGGGGCTCCTGGGTGGGAACTGGGGGATCCCGAGTGGGAATTGTGGGGTCCCTGGATGGGAATTGGGGGTCCCCGAGTGGGAATTGAGGGTCCTCTGGGTGGGAATTGGGTTCCTCGGCTGGATTTAGGGTGTCCATGGGTCAGATTTGGATTCCTCGGCTGGATTTAGGGGTGTCCATGGGTCAGATTTGGGTTCCTCGGCTGGATTTAGGGTGTCCATGGGTTAGATTTGGATTCCTCGGCTGGATTTAGGGGTGTCCATGGGTCAGATTTGGATTCCTCGGCTGGATTTAGGGGTGTCCATGGGTTAGATTTGGGTTCCTCGGCTGGATTTAGGGTGTCATGGGTCAGATTTGGGGTTCCTCGGTCTGGATTTAGGGGTGTCCATGGGTCAGATTTGGGTTTCCTTCGATCTGCGAATTTAGGGGTGTCCATCCGGGTGCAGCGATTTGGGTCTCCTCTGGCTGGATTTAGGGGTGTTCCATTATGGGATCAGATTTGGGTTCCTCGGCTGGATTTAGGGTGTCGCATGGGGTCAGATTTTGGGTTCCTCGGGCTGAGATTAGGGTGTCCATGGGTCAGATTTGGGTTCCTCGGCTGGGATTTAGGGGGGGTTTAAAACAGGACACTGGTGTCTGTGGCATGGGATCTGGGCGCTTCACAGGCGGGAATGATGGTGGGAACGCCTCCATTGCTCCCTCATTGCCCCTTTGGCTGCCCCTGCGGGATCCCTGCGGGGGAACAGAGACAATCGCTGGGGGGAGCATTTGGTGCTTCCTGGTTGGAATTGGAGGCATCCTTGGCAGGGAGATGGTGGGGTGTTTGGGACCCCCTTTCCCTCATCTCCCCCCTTTTCCCCTCCCTCAGGCCTATGAAGTAAGCCCAAAAACGCCTCAAAGTAGCCGAAGAAGATCAGAAAACACTGGTGAGCCCCGATTGATCCCGCTCCCGAAGGGGGGGTGACGGCGCTGCATCCCCATCCCGGTGCATCCCGAGCCTTCTCCTCCCCTTCCCAACGCAGGTGCCGGAGGCTGCGGAAGAAATCCCGCCGGGAATACCTGGCGAAGCGGGAGCGGGATAAGCTGGAGGAGCTGGAGGCCGAGATCTGCGGACGAGGAGCAGCCTCTTCGGGGAGGAGGCGCTGTCGGGCCCCGAGCGCCGGCGGCTTCCACTACAAGCGCCGCCTGCGGGACCTGGCCCGCGAGTACAAGCAGGCGGGAGAGCGGGAGCGCCTGGAGAAGAGCCGCCGGTACCGCATCCCCGGAGGAGCGGCGCGGCCAGGTGCGGCCCGGCGCCCCCCGCGCCCCCTCCCGCGTCCCTTCTGTCGCCTGCAGGACTCCCGCAAGCACCCCAAATCCTTCCTGTTTCCCTGCAGGATCCTTCCCATCAACTTCCCAGTACCCGAATCCTTCCTCTGTCCCTTCAGGATCCCTCCCAGCACCCCAAAATCCTTTCCTCTCTTCCTTCTGGATCCTTTCTGTCGCCCTTCAAAGCTCTCTCAAGCACCCCAAATCCTTCCTGTTTCCCTTGCAGATCCTTCCCATCACTTCCAAGTACCCCAAATCCTTTCTCTGTGCCTTCAGGATCCCTCCCAGCACCCCAAATCCTTCCTGTTTCCCTGCAGGATCCTTCCCATCACTTCCCAGTGCCCCCAAATCCTTCCTCTGTCCCACCAGGACCCCTCACATCAGTTCCCAGTACCCCAAATCCTTCCTCTCTTCCTCTAAGGTCCCTTTTATCAGCTTCAAGACTCCCTCAAGCACCCCAAATCCTTCCTGTTTCCCTTCAGGATCCCTCCCATCACTTCTCAGTACCCCGAATCCTTCTTCTCTTCTTCCTGTATCCCTTCTGTCACCTTCAAGACTCCCTCAAGCACCCCAAATCCTTCCTGTTTCCCTTCAGGACCTCTCACATCACTTCCAAGACTCCCTTCAGAGCCCCAGATTCTTCCTGTTTCCCTTCAGGATCCCTCCTATCACTTCCCAGCGCCCCAAATCCTTTCTCTTTTGCTCTAAGATCCCTTCTATCACCTTCAAGATTCTCTCAAGCACCCCAAATCCTTCCTGTTTCCTTTCAGGATCCCTCCCAGCACTTCCCAGCACCGAAAATCCTTCCTGTTTCCCTTCAGGATCCTTCCTATCACTTCCCAGCACCCCAAATCCTTCCTCTCTTCCTCCTGGATCCCTCCCAGCACTTCCCAGTACCCCGAATCCTTCCTGTTTCCCTTCAGGACCCCTCACATCACTTCCAAGACTCCCTTCAGAGCCCCAAATCCTTCCTGTTTCCTTTCAGGATCCTTCCCATCGTTTCCCAGTACCCCAAATCCTTCCTCTTTTCCTCTAAGATCCTTTCTATCACCTCCAAGATTCCCTCAAGCACCCCGAATCCTTCCTGTTTCCCTTCAGGATCCCTCCCAGCACTTCCCAGCACCCTGAATCCTTCCTCTTTTCCTCTAAGATCCTTTCTATCACCTCCAAGATTCCCTCAAGCACCCCGAATCCTTCCTGTTTCCCTTCAGGATCCCTCCCAGCACTTCCCAGCACCCTGAATCCTTCTTCTCTTGCTCTAAGATCCCTTCTATCAGCTTCAAGACTCCCTCAAGCACCCCAAATCCTTCCTGTTTCCCTTCAGGATCCCTCCCATCACTTCCAGGACCCCCTTCAGTACCCCAGTTCCTTCCTCTCTTGCTCTAGGATCCTTCCCATCACCTTTGGGCCCCCCTCCAGCCACCAAATCCATTCATTATCCCCCCAAATCCATTCTTTATCCCCCCCATCACCCTCAGGACCCCCTTCAGCCCCCCAAATCCTCCTCCAACCTCCCCCAACTCCCTCCCATCACCCTTGGGCCCCCCTCCAGCCCCCCAAATCCATTCATTATCCCCCCAAATCCATTCATTATCCCCCCCAAATCCATTCTTTATCCCCCCCATCACCCCCAGGCCCACTTCCCGCCCCCCAAATCCATTCATTATCCCCCCAAATCCCTCCCATCGCCCTCGAGCCCCCCTTCCAGCCCCCCAAATCCATTCTTTATCCCCCCAAATCCATTCTTTATCCCCCCTAAATCCATTCTTTATCCCTCCCATCACTTATAGCACCCCTTCCAGCCCCCCAAATCCATTCATTCTCCCCCCAAATCCATTCATTCTCCCCCCAAATCCATTCATTCTCCCCCCAAATCCATTCATTATCCCCCCAAATCCATTCTTCATTCCCCCCATCACTTATAGGACCCCTTCCAGCCCCCCAAATCCATTCATTATCCCCCCTAAATCCATTCTTTATCCCTCCCATCACCCCCAGGCCCCCTTTCAGCCCCCCAGATCCATTCATTATCCTCCCCAAATCCATTCTTTATCCCTCCCATCACCCTCAGAACCCATTTCAGCCCCCCAAATCCTCCTCCAACCTCCCCCAACTCCCTCCCATCACCCTCAGTCCCCTCTTCCAGCCCCCCAAATCCATTCCTTATTCCCCCAAATCCCTCCCATCACCCTCGGGCCCCACTTCCAGCCCCCCAGATCCATTCATTATCCCCCCAAATCCATTCTTCATCCCCCCCATCACTTATAGGACCCCTTCCAGCCCCCCATATCCATCCCTTATCCCCCCAGTCCCTCGGGCCGCCCTTGCAGCCCCCCAAATCCATTCCTTATCCTCCCCAAATCCATCCCTTATCCCCCCAATCCATCCCTTATCCCCCCAGTCCCTGGGCCCCCCTTGCAGCCCCCCAAGCCCTGCTTGCCGCTGCCCGGCAGGTGCTGCAGGCGGAGGAGGCGGAAGGGGGCCCGGAGGAGCGGCTGGCGCCGCGGGACGAGCAGCGGCGCTGGGAGGAGGAGCGCATGGAGGCGGCCGCGCTGCGCTTCGGGGCGCGCGACGCCGCGCGCCGCCGGCCCCAGCCCCGCTACGACGTGCTGCTGGAGGACGCCCAGATGGTGCAGTTCGTCAGCGCCGCCCAGCTGCAGGGCGCCCGGCCCGGCACGGTGCGGGGGCAAGGGGGGGTGGGTTTGGGGGGTAGGGAGTGGGTTGGGGGGGAAAGAGTGGGTTTGGGGGGGAAAGAATGGGTTTGGGGGGATAAGGAGTGGATTTGGGGGGGGTAAGGAATGGAGTTTGGGGGGGGGAATGGGTTTGGGGGGGTAATGAATGGATTTGGGGGGGGAAAGAGTGGATTTGGGGGGGGAAAGAATGGGTTTGGGGGGGGAAAGAGTGGATTTGGGGGGGAAGAGTGGGTTTGAGGGGGTAAAGAATGGGTTTGGGGGGGAAGAATGGGTTTGGGGGGGAAAGAATGGGTTTGGGGGGGGAAGAATGGGTTTGAGGGGGTAAAGAATGGGTTTGAGGGAATAAAGAATGGGTTTGGGGAAGGAAAGAATGGGTTTGGGGGGGGAAAGAATGGGTTTGGGGGGGGAAGAATGGGTTTGAGGGGGTAAAGAATGGATTTGGGGGGGTAAAAAGTGGATTTAGGGGGGAAAGAGTGGATTTGGGGGGGAAAGAATGGGTTTGAGGGGGTAAAGAATGGGTTTGGGGGGGAAGAATGGGTTTGGGGGGGGAAAGAGTGGATTTGGGGGTGGAAAAATGGATTTGGGGGGGTAAAAAGTGGATTTGGAGGGGGAAAGAATGGATGTGGGGGGGAAAGAGTGGGTTTGGGGGCGTAAGGAATGGATTTGCAGGGGTAACAAGTGGATTTGAGGAGGGAAAGAATGGGTTTGGGGGGTAAAGAATGGGTTTGGGGGTGGAAAGAGTGGATTTGAGGAGGAAAGAGTGGGTTTGGAAAGAGTGGATGTGGGGAGGAAAGAGTGGATTTGGGGGGGGAAATGGATTTGGGGGGGAAAGACTGGGTTTTGGGGGTGAAAAGTGGATTTGGAGGGGGAAAGAATGGGTTTGGGGGGAAAGAGTGGGTTTGGGGGGGGAAAGATTTGATTTGGGGCGGAAAAATGGATTTGGGGGGTAAAAAGTGGATGGGGGGGGAAAGAATGGATTTGGGGGGATGAAGAATGGATTTGGGGAGGTAAAGAATGCCCTGGGAACACGGTGGGTGCCCATAGAGGGTGACGGGGTGACGCGGTGCCCCTGTGGCACCCCTAGGAGGCCATCGGGGTGCCCTGGGGACACCGTGGGTGCCCGTAGGAGGCCGTTGGGGTGACTGGGTGCCCCCGTCCCCCCCGGCAGGAGGCAGCTCCGGCCGTGTCCGAGGCCGAGCGGCGGCGCCAGTCGGTGCAGGAGCAGCGCCGCAGCCTCCCCATCTTCCCCTACCGCGACGAGCTGGTGGCCGCCATCGCCCAGCACCAGGTCCTGGTCATCGAGGGCGAGACGGGCTCCGGGAAGACCACCCAGATCCCGCAGTACCTGCATGAGGAGGTGCGGGGCGATGGGGGGGCGATGGGGGGGCGATGGGGGGGTGATGGGGGGCGATGGGGGGGGGGGTGCAGGTTTGGGGGACCCCCCCTCACCGGGTCGGTCCCCCCCCCCCCACTCCTCGGCCAGGGCTACACGCGGCAGGGGCTGAAGATCGGCATCACGCAGCCGCGGCGCGTGGCGGCCATGAGCGTGGCGGCGCGGGTGGCCGTGGAGATGGGCACCAAGCTGGGCAATGAGGTGAGAGCGGCGGGGATGGGGGTGTGGGATAACGGGATATGGGATAGGGGGATATGAGATGTGGGGATATGGGGTTATGGGGATATGGGGATATGGGGTTATGGGGATATGGGATATGAGGTTATGGGGATATGGGGATATGGGGATATGGGATGTGGGGACATGGGGATATTGGACGTGGGGATACGGGATATGGGGACATAGGGATATTGGACATGGGGATACGGGGATATGGGATATGGGGTTATGGGGAAATGGGATATGGGGACATGGGGATATTGGACGTGGGGATATGGGGATATGGGGCATGGAGATATGGGAACATGGGGATATGGGATATGGGGATATGGGGATATGACACATGGGGATATGGGGATATGGGATGTGGGGATTGGGGATATGGGATATGGGGATATGGGGACATGGGGATATGGGATATGGGGATATGGAGGTGTTGGACATGGGGATATGGGGACATGGACATATGGAGACATGGGGTTATAGGGACGTAGGGATATGGGGACATGGGGATATAGGATATGGGGACATGGGGACATGGGGATATGGGGATATAGGGACATGAGGATGTGGGACATGGGGATGTGGCTTCATCCAAGCATCCCTGGGGCCATGGCATCATCCCTGGAGTCACATTCCCCTGTTGGCGACCACAGAGGAGCCTGGGTCCACGTCCCCCTTGTCCCTCCTTGGGACACGTCCCCAGCCTGGGGTCCCCAGGGGCCATGGGGCAGGCTTTGGGGGGCCCCCAGGAGGTGACAGCACGGTGCGGCCACCGTGTCCCGTGTCCCCAGGTCGGGTACAGCATCCGCTTCGAGGACTGCACGTCGGAGCGCACCGTGCTCAAGTACATGACGGACGGGATGCTCCTGCGGGAATTCCTCACCGAGCCCGACCTCGCCTCCTACAGGTGGCCCTGGGGACACGGGGGGGGACACGGGGGGCACAGCAGAGACGTGGGGACATGGGGATGGTGGGGACATGGGGGGGGACATGGGGGGCACAGCGGAGATGTGGGGACATGGGGATGGTGGGGACATGGGGCTGGTGGGGACATGGGGGACATGGGGGGCACAGCAGAGACGTGGGGACATGGGGATGGTGGGGACATGGGGGGGGACATGGGGGGCACAGCGGAGATGTGGGGACATGGGCATGGTGGGGACATGGGGATGGTGGGGACATGGGGATGGTGATGGGGGGAGGTTGGTGTTGGGGGGACACTGGGGATGGATGGATGGATGGATGGGGACATGGTGGAGACACTTTGGGGCATGGGGGGGACACGCTGGGACATGGGGGGTGCCCAGCGCTGTGCTTGGGCTTGGTCTTACTGGTGTGGCTTTGGTGTCACCATCCCTGTCCCCGTGGCCTTGTGTGTCCCCCATGTGTGTCCCCATGTCCCTATGCTTGTCCTCGTGTCCTCGTGTGTGTCCCACGCGTGTCCCCATGTCCTCATGTCTGTCTCACACGTGTCCCCATGTCCCTGTGTCTGTCCCATGCATGGCCCCGTGTCCTCCCATGGGTCCCCCCACATGTCCCTCTGTCTGTCCCCTGCATGTCCCATGTGTGTCCCCATGTCCTCCTGCATGTCCCACACACATCCCCATGTCCTCATGTCTGTCCCATGCGTGCCCCATGTTCTTGTGTGTGTCCCCCACGTGTCCCCATGTCCTTGTGTGTGTCCCATGTGTGTGTCCCATGTGTGTCTCCATGTCCTTGTGTGTGCCCCATGTGTGTCCCACACATGTCCCCATGTCCTCATATCTGTCCCACATGTGTCCCCATGTCCTTATGTCTGTCCCACACGTGTCCCCATGTCCTCATATCTTACCCCCACATGTCCCCATGTCTTCAACATCTGTTCCACGTGTGTCTCCATATCCTTGTGTGTGTCCCACTTGTGTCCCCATGTCCTCATGTCTGTCCCACTCGTGACCCCATGTCCTTGTGTGTGTCCCACTTGTGTCCCCATGTCCTCATGTCTGTCCCACTTGTGTCCCCATGTCCTTGTGTGTGTTCCATGCATGTCCCCCATGTCCCCATGTCCTCGTGTGTGTCCCACGTGTGTCCCCCATGTCCCCCTGTCCTTGTGTGTGTCCCACTTGCGTCCCCATGTCCTTGTGTGTGTCCCACACACGTCCCTATGTCCTCATGTCTGTCCCACATGTGCCCCATGTCCTTGTGTGTGCCCCATGCGTGTCCCATACATGTCCCCATGTCCTTGTGTGTGTCCCGCACATGTCCCCTACGTGTCCACATGTTCTCAACATCTGTCCCATGTGTGTCTCCATGTCCTTATGTGTGTTCCATGCATGTCCCCATGTCCTCGTGTGTGTCCCACGGGTGTCCCTGCCGTGTCCCCATGTCCTCACATATGTCCCACATGTGTCTCCATGTCCTTGTGTATGTCCCACACATGTCCCCATGTCCTTGTGTGTGTCCCACACGTGTCCCCATGTCCTTGTGTGTGCCCCATGCATGTCCCACATGTCCCCATGTCCTTGTGTGTGTTCCATGTGCATGTCCCACATGTCCCCATGTCCTCCCGCACGTCCCCCACACGTGTCCCCCTGTCCCCGCGTGTGCCCGCCGTGCCGCCCGCAGCGTGCTGATGGTGGACGAGGCTCACGAGCGCACGCTGCACACGGACGTGCTGTTCGGGCTGCTGAAGGACATCGCGCGCTTCCGGCCGCAGCTGAAGGTGCTGGTGGCCTCGGCCACGCTGGACACGCGCCGCTTCGCCGCCTTCTTCGACAACGCGCCCGTCTTCCGCATCCCCGGGCGCCGCTTCCCCGTCGACATCTACTACACCAAGGTGGGGGCGGGGGGGGATATGGGACATGGGGTGTGGGGATGTGGGATGTGGGGATATGGGATGTGGGGATGTGGGGATGTGGGGATATGGGACGTGGGGATATGGGGATATGGGACATGGGGATATGGGGACATGGGGATATGGGATACGGGATGTGGGGATATGGGACATGGGGATATGGGGACATAGGGATATGGGACATGGGGATATGGGATGTAGGGATGGGACATGGGGATATGGGATGTGGGGATATGGGGATATGGGATGTGGGGATAAGGGGATATGGGACATGGGGATATGGGACATGAGGCTATGGGGATATGGGACATAGGGACATGGGGATATAGGGATATGGGATGTGGGGATATGGGACATGGTACATGGGGATATGGGGATATGGGACATGGGGATATGGGGACATAGGGATATGGGACATGGGGATATGGGGATGTGGGGATAAGGGGATATGGGACGTGGGGATATGGGACATGGGAGACAGGAGGATGCTGGAGACAGGGAGACACTGAGGGACAGGAGGGTGCTGGGGGATACGGGGACATCGGGATGTGGGATATGGGACATGGGCACATGGGGACATGGGAGGACAAGGGACCATGGGGCAGTCCGGGCCCACTGGGTGCTATTGGAGGCCCTCATGGCACGGGGGGGAAACGGAGGACAGTGGCCAGCAGAGGGGCAGGGACATGGGGGGGACACTCAGTGACGCCGCTGTCCCCCCACGGCCCCTCGGCAGGCGCCCGAGGCCGATTACCTGGAGGCGTGCGTGGTGTCGGTGCTGCAGATCCACGTCACCCAGCCCCCGGGGGACATCCTCGTCTTCCTCACCGGCCAGGTGCGTGTCCCACGGGTGTCCCACGGGTGTCCCCACGGGTGTCCCCGCTGGGTGTCCCCGCTGGGTGCTCCGTGTCCCCCCGTGTGCCCGCAGGAGGAGATCGAGGCGTGCGTGGAGCTGCTGCAGGAGCGGTGCCGGCGCCTGGGCTCGCGCCTGCCCGAGCTGCTGGTGCTGCCCATTTACGCCAACCTGCCCTCGGACATGCAGGCGCGCATCTTCCAGCCCACCCCTCCCGGCGCCCGCAAGGTGCTGGCCCCTTTAAGAGAGGGGCGGGGCTTAGGGAGAGGGGCGGGGCTTAGGGAGAAGGGCGGGGCCAAAAGGAGGAGCCTATGGGGGGGGAAGGTGGGGTCTAAGGGGAGGGGCTTAAAGGGGAGGGGCTTAAAGGGGAGGGGCTTAATGGGGTAAAGGGGAGGGGCTTAATCGGGTAAAGTGGAGGGGCTTAATGTGGAGGGGGTAAAGGGGAGGGGCTTAATGGGGAGGGGAAAAGGGGAGGGGCTTAATCGGGTAAAGGGGAGGGGCTTAATGGGGCGGGCTCTAAGGGGAGGGGCTTAATGGGGCGGGGTAAAGGGGAGGGGCTTAATGGGGAGGCGGTGAAGGGGAGGGGCTTAATGGGCTAAAGGGGTGGGGCTTAATGGGTGGAGCTAAAGGGGAGGGGCTTAATGGAGAGGATAAAGGGGAGGGGCTTAATGGGGTAAAGGGGAGGGGCTTAAAGGGGCGGGCTCTAAGGGGAGGAGCTTAATGGGGTAAAGGGGAGGGGCTTAATGGAGAGGGCTAAAGGGGAGGGGCTTAATGGGGTAATGGGGAGGGGGTAAAGGTGAAGGGCTTAATGGGGTGGAGCTAAAGGGGAGGGGCTTAATGGAGTGGAGCTAAAGGGGAGGGGCTTAATGGGGAAGGGTAAAGGGGAGGGGCTTAATGGGGTGGAGCTAAAGGAGAGGTTCTTAGTGGAGCTAAAGGGGAGGGTCTTAATGGGGGTAAAGGGGAGGGGCTTAATAGGGTGGAGTTAAAGGGGGTGGAGTCTATGGGGAAGGGGTTAATGGGGGTCTAAGGGGGGGTCTCAGTGGGAGGAGCCTTCATGTCCGTCCCCCCCCCATAGGTGGTGGTGGCCACCAACATCGCGGAGACGTCGGTGACCATCGACGGCATCGTCTACGTGCTGGACCCCGGCTTCTGCAAGCAGAAGAGCTACAGCGCCCGCACCGGCATGGAGTCCCTCGTGGTCACCCCCTGCTCCCGGGTGCGTGGGGCCCTGCCACCCCCGTCACCCCCCATGTCACCCCGTGCCACCCATAGCTGGGTGTCCCCAGGGTCTGTGTGGGGAGCTGGAGCCTGGTGCCTTCGCACCCCTTGGTCCCTGTGTCCCCATGTCACTGGGACCCCCATGTCCCCACATCCCTGTTGTCCCCCTGTCGTTGGGTCTCCGTGTCCCCATACCCCTCCTGTGCCCATCCCCACATCCTTGTGTCTCTTGCCCCCCATGTCCCCTTGTCCCTCCATGTCTCCCCGTGTCCCACATCCTCCAACATCCTCCAGCACCCTCCTGTCCCCCATGTCCCCACATCCCATATCCCCATGCTCCATATTCCATATCCCACACCCCATACCCTATATCCCATATCTCTATACCCCATATCCTGTATCCCATACCCCATATGCCATACCGTGTACCCCATATCCCACACCCCACATCTCACGCCCCGCACCCCCTATCCCACACCCCACACCCCACACCCCATATCCCATATCCCACACCCCACACCCCCTATCCCACACCCCACGCCCCCCACCCCATACCCCCCACCCCACACCCCGCACCCCATATCCCCACCCCCTATCCCACACCCCGCACCCCCCACCCCACATCCCACACCCCCCATCCCACACCCCACACCCCATACCCCATATCCCACACCCTGCACCCCCTATCCCCATACCCCACATCCCACACCCCACATCCCGCACCCCACACCCCACATCCCACATCCCACACCCCCCACCCCCCACCCCACACCCCATACCCCATGTCCCACACCCCACACCTCACATCCCATATCCCACATCCCACACCCCGCACCCCACACCCCGCACCCCACACCCCATACGCTATACCCTGTACCCCATACCCAATATCCCATATCTCCACACCCCATATCCCATATTCTATACCCCATATCCCATTCCCCACACGCCATATCCCACACCCCCCACCCCACACTCCCCACCCCCCACACCCCACACCCCCTATCCCACACCCCCTATCCCACACCCCACACTCCCTATCCCCACATCCCACTCCCCATACCCCACATCCCACACCCCACACCCCATATCCCCTATCCCACACCCTGCACCCCATATCCCACACCCCACACCTCATATCCCACACCCCCCACCTGACACCCCACACGCTGCACCCCACACCCCATACCCCATACCCCATACCCTATACCCCATACCTCATATCCCATATCCCCCACCCCATATCCCATATTCTATACCCCATATCCCATTCCCCACACCCCATATCCCACACCCCACACCCCATATCCCATATCCCATATCCCATATCCCACCCCCCCCCACCCCCGCCCCGCACCCATGCCCGGTGTGCCGCGCCCCCAGGCCTCAGCCAACCAGCGGGCGGGCCGGGCGGGCCGCGTGGCCCCGGGCAAGTGCTTCCGGCTCTACACGGCCTGGGCCTTCCAGCACGAGCTGGAGGAGACGCCGGTGCCCGAGATCCAGCGCGCCGACCTGGGCTCCCTCGTGCTGCTGCTCAAGAGCCTCGGTGCGTGAGCCTGGGCCGTGGCGCCTGGGGTGCACTGGGGGGCGTCGGAGCGTCTCGGGGCATCTTGGGGGGTGTTGGGGTAACTTGGGGGGCGTCGGAGCATCGGGGGGCAGCTTGGGGGGTGTTTGGGTACTTTGAGGGTCATGGGAGCATCTCAGGAGGCATCTTGGGGGGTGTTTGGGTACCTTGGGGGGCGTCGGAGCATCTCAGGGGGCATCTTGGAGGGCATTGGGATGTCTTAGAGGGCATTGAGGGCACCTTGGGGGGCATTAAAGCATCTCAGGGGCATCTCGGGGGGTGTTGGGGTACCTTGAGGGGCATCGGAGCATCTCAGGGGGCATCTTGGGGGGTGTTGGGGTAACTTGGGGGGCGTCGGAGCATCGGGGGGCATCTCGGGGGGTGTTGGGGTAACTTGGGGGGCATTAAAGCATCTCAGGGGGCATCTTGGGGGGTGTTGGGGTAACTTGGGGGCCATCGGAGCATCTCAGGGGGCATCTTGGGGGGCATTGGGATGACTTAGAAAGCATGGGAACATGTTGGGGGGCATCAGAGCATCTCAGGAGGCATCTTGGGGGCATTGGGATGTCTTAGAGGGCATTGGAACATGTTGGAGGGCATCAGAGCATCTCAGGAGGGATCTTGGGGGGCACTGGAACATCTTAGAGGGCATTGAGGGCACCTTGGGGGGCATTAAAGCATCTCAGGGGGCAACTTGGGGGGTGTTTGGGCACCTTGGGGGGCATCAGAGCATCTCAGGAGGCATCTTGGGGGGCATTGGGGCACCTTGGGGACCATCAGAGCATGACTTAGGGAGCACTGGGATGTCCTAATGGGTGTCAGAGCATCTCAGGAGGGATCTTAGGGGGTCTTTGGGCACCTGGGGGGCCATCAGAGCACCTCAGGAGGCAGCTTGGGGCGCGCTGGGCCCCCCCTGGGTTGCACTGGGACACTTTGGGGCGCGCTGGGCCCCCCCGGGGGCGCTGTGGAGGCCGCTGGGGGGCCGGGGGGGGCTCTGGGTGACGCCCCCTGCGCAGGCATCAACGACCTGATCCACTTCGACTTCCTGGACCCGCCGCCCCACGAGACGCTGGTGCTGGCGCTGGAGCAGCTCTACGCGCTGGGCGCCCTCAACCACATGGGCGAGCTCACCACGGTGGGTGCTGGGTGCTGGGTGCTGGGTGCTGGGTGCTGGGTGCTGGGCGCCCTCAACCACAGGGGCGAGCTCACCACGGTGGGTGCTGGGTGCTGGGCGCTGGGCGCTGGGTGCTGGGCGCCCTCAACCACATGGGCGAGCTCACCACGGTGGGTGCTGGGTGCTGGGCGCTGGGTGCTGGGTGCTGGGCGCCCTCAACCACAGGGGCGAGCTCACCACGGTGGGTACTGGGTGCTGGGCGCTGGGTGCTGGGTGCTGGGCGCCCTCAACCACATGGGCGAGCTCACCACGGTGCGTGCTGGGTGCTGGGTATGGGTGCTGGGTGCTGGGTGCTGGGTGCTAGGGGGACTGGGGGACTGGGGGGGACTGGGAGCACTGGGGGGGGTCACTGGGGGGTTACTGGGAGCGCTGGGGGGGGTTACTGGTGGTTGCTGGGAGGACTTGGGGGCACTGGGAGCACTGGGGGGGACTGGGAGCACGGGTCACTGGGGGTCACTGGGGGGTCACTGGGGGTCACTGGGGGTGACTGGGGGTCACTGGGAGCACTGGGGGGTCACTGGGGGTCACTGGGAGCACTGGGGGGTCACTGGGGGGGTCACTGGGAGCACTGGGGGGGTCACTGGGGGTCACTGGGAGCACTGGGGGGTCACTGGGGGTCACTGGGGGGGTCACTGGGAGCACTGGGGGTTACTGGGGGTCACTGGGGGGTCACTGGGGGGGTCACTGGGAGCACTGGGGGGGTCACTGGGGGTCACTGGGGGGTCACTGGGGGGGTCACTGGGAGCACTGGGGGGGTCACTGGGGGTCACTGGGGGGTCACTGGTGGTGACTGGGAGCACTGGGGGGTCACTGGGGGGGGTCACTGGGAGCACTGGGGGGTCACTGGGGGGGTCACTGGGGGTCACTGGGAGCACTGGGGGTGACTGGGCTGTCCCCAGCTGGGCCGGCGCATGGCGGAGCTGCCCGTGGAGCCCATGTTGGCCAAGATGATCCTGGCCTCGGAGCAGTGAGTGTCCCTTGGGTGCCCTTTGGGTGCCCCTTGGGTGTCCCTGGGTGCCCCTTGGGTGCTCCATGGGTGCCCTTGGGTGCCCTTGGGTGTCCTTTGGTGTCCCTTGGGTGCCCCTTGGGTGTCCCTTGGGTGCCCATGGCAGGTATGGGTGCACGGAGGAGGTGCTGACACTGGTGGCCATGGGTCAGTGTCCCCATAGTGCCCCATATCCCCCCCATGGTGCCCCCCATATCGCCCCAGTGGCATTTATGGGTGCCCAGAGGAGGTGCTCCCGGTGGCGGCCATGGGTCGGTGGCCCCATGGTGCCCCATATCCCCCGCCATGGTGCCCCCCATGTCCCCCCCATGGCATTTATGGGTGCCCAGAGGAGGTGCTGACGGTGGCGGCCGTGGGTCGGTGGCCCCACGGTGCCCCCCGTGTCGCCCCACGGCAGGTACGGGTGCACGGAGGAGGTGCTGACGGTGGCGGCCATGCTCTCGGTCAACAACGCCGTGTTCTACCGGCCCAAGGACAAGGTGCTCCACGCCGACAGCGCCCGGCGCGGCTTCCACGTGCCCGGCGGCGACCACCTCGTGCTGCTCAACGTCTACAACCAGGTGTGGGGCGAGGATGTGGGGCGTGGGGCGTGGGATATGGGATATGGGGTGTGGGGTGTGGGGTGCGGGGTGTGGGATATGGGGTGTGGGGTGTGGATGTGGGGGGGGGGGAACAGAGGGAGGCTGGGGCCAGGCTGGGGGTACCGGCTGCACTGACCGTGTCCTTCTTCTCCCTGTGTCTCCTTCCCCATGTCACCCCCATGTCCCCATTGTCCCTGTGTCCCCATGTCCCCCTATGTCCCCCCATGTCCCCATTGTCCCCATGTCCCCCCATGTCCCCCCATGTCCCTGTGTCCCGATGTCCCCCCTATGTCCCCATGTCCCCATTGTCCCTGTGTCCCCATTGTCCCCATGTCACCCCCATGTCCCCATTGTCCCTGTGTCCCCATGTCCCCCTATGTCCCCCCATGTCCCCATTGTCCCCATGTCCCCCAATGTCCCTGTGTCCTGATGTCCCCCCTATGTCCCCATTGTCCCCATTGTCCCCATGTCCCCCCATGTCCCCGTGTCCCCCCATGTCCCTGTGTCCCCATGTCCCCCTATGTCCCCATTGTCCCCATTTTCCCCATGTCCCCCTATGTCCCCATTGTCCCCATTGTCCCCATGTCCCCCCCATTGTCCCCATGTCTCCCCATGTCCCCATTGTCCCCATGTCCCCCTATGTCCCCATGTCCCCATTGTCTCCGTGTCCCCCCATTGTCTCCATGTCTCCCCATGTCCCCCTATGTCCCCATGTCCCCCCATTGTCTCCATGTCCCCCCATGTCCCCATGTCCCCCCTATGTCCCCATTGTCCCCATTGTCCCCGTGTCCCCCCATGTCCCCGTGTCCCCCCGTGCCGCCGTGCCGCGGCAGTGGGTGTCGAGCGGGCACTCCCTGCAGTGGTGCTACGAGCACTTCGTGCAGGCGCGCTCCCTGCGCCGGGCGCGGGACGTGCGGGAGCAGCTCGAGGGGCTCATGGAGCGCGTGGAGATCAGCCCCGCCTCCTGCGGCGCCGACTGCGGCCCCGTGCGCAAGGTCCTGCCCCGCGGGCACGCGGGGCCCGCCCGGGGACCCCCATTCCCTCCTTGGGAACCCCAAGTTCCACCCAGGGACCCCCATTTCCCACTAGGGACCCCCATTTCCCTCTTGGGACCCTCATTTCCCTCTTAGGACCCTCCTTTCTCCCTTGAGACCCTCAGTTCCCCCTTGAGACCCCCATTTCCCTTCTTGGGACACCTCTTTCCCCCTTGAGATCCTCATTTCCCTCTTAGGACCCTCCTTTCTCCCTTGAGACCCTCATTTCGCCCTTGAGACCCCAAGTTCCCCCTTGGGACCCCCAAGTTCCACCTAGGGATGCCCATTTCCCTCTTAGGACCCTCATTTCCCACTTGGGACCCCCATTTCCCCCTTGGGACCCCCAGGTTCCACCCAGGGACCCCCATTTCCCTCCTTGACACGCTCATTTCCCCCTTGAGACTCCCATTTCCCTCTTAGGACCCTCCTTTCACCCTTGAGACCCCCATTTCCCCCTTGAGACCCCCATTTCCCCCTTGTCACCACTCATTTCCCCCTTGGGACCCCCAAGTTCCACCTAGAGACCCCCATTTCCCTCCTTGACACCCCTATTTCCCCCTCAGGACCCCCCTTTCCCCCTCGAGACCCCCATTTCCCCCTTGACACCCCCATTTCCCCCTCAGGACCCCCATTTCTCCCTTGGGACCCCCATTCCCCCCTTGACACCCCATTCCCCCCTTGACACCCCATTCCCCCCTTGACACCCCCATTCCCCCCGGCCACCCCCGTTTCCCCCCGGGCACCCCCGTTTCCCGCTGCGCCCCCCCGCTGATGCCGTGTCCCCCCCCAGGCCATCACGGCCGGGTTCTTCTACCACACGGCGCGGCTGACGCGCGGCGGGTACCGCACGGTGAAGCACCAGCACTCGGTGTTCATCCACCCCAACAGCGCCCTCTTCGAGGAGCAGCCGCGCTGGGTGCTCTACCACGAGCTCGTCTGCACCACCAAGGAGTTCATGCGCCAGGTGGGGACGTGGGGACACCGGTGGGGATGGGGACACCAATGGGGACACCAGCGGGGATGGGGACATTGGGATAGGGAGACCACCATGGGCATGGGGACACCACCATTGGCATGGGGACGCCACCATTGGCATGGGGATGCCAATGGGGATGGGGACAGCAATGGGGATGGGGACACCAGTGGGGATGGGGACACCAATGGGGACGGGGACACCAGTGGGGTTGTGGGGACACCAGTGGGGATGGGGACACCAATGGGGATGGGGACACCAGTGGGGATGGGGACACCAGTGGGGATGGGGACACCAATGGGGACGGGGACACCAGTGGGGATGGGGACACCAATGGGGATGGGGACACCAATGGGGACGTGGGGACGCCAGTGGGGATGGGGACACCACCATGGGGATGAGGACATCACCATGGGCATGGGGAGACCACCATGGGCATGGGAGCACCACCATGGGCATGGGGATATGGGCAAGGGGACATTGGGATAGGGACACCAGCATGGGCATGGGGACATTGGGATAGGGACACCACCATGGGGATGGGGACACCACCATGGGCATGGGGACATGGGGACATTGGGACAGGGACACCACCATGGGCTTGGGGACGTGGGGATGCCACCATGGGCATGGGGACACCACCATGGGCAAGGGGACATTGGGACAGGGACACCACCATGGGCATGGGGCCATGGCTGGGGATGGTGGCATGGGGATGGGGACACCACCATGGGCATGGGGAGCTGGCCATGGGGCCATGGGCGAGGGGACACCGGGACAGGGACACCACCATGGCCACGGGGATGTCCCCACCTTGGCCATGTCCCCCCCGTAGGGCCGTGGCGCAGCGCCGTGCTCCCAGGGCTGGGACACGGCGATGTGGGGACGCGGCCACCCCTGTCCCCAGCGGGAATGGGGTGGAAGGAGGGTGACGGGGTGGTGACACGGACCCTCCGCGGGGACCGGGGTGACCACATCCCCCTGGGACCCAAGTGCGATGGGCCCAGAACCCGGCGCCGTCGTGCCCCATGACACGGACCCCCCCCCCCCCCCCTTTGTCCCCCTTGGTTTTGGGGTGCTGTGATGGTCCCCAGAGCCACCAAGTGACCCCTTGATGTCCCCGTTGTCCCCAAGGTGATCGAGATCGACAGCGCGTGGCTGCTGGAGGTGGCCCCCCATTACTACCAAGCCAAGGAGCTGGAGGACGGCAGCGCCCGCAAGATGCCCAAGAAGGTCGGGAAGAGCCGGGAAGAGCTGGGATGAGCCCCTTGGGGACATGGGGGGACACCAAGGGGGGGGACCCCCCCAATACAGAGACAGGGGAGGTCCCGTTGCGGGCCACGGCTCCATCCATAGTGTTTATTCTGTACATTAAGTTAAGGGGATAACATTGGGGGGCTGGGGGTGTTGGGGACAATGGGGGGGACCCTCAGGGGTCCCCCGGGGTGGCCGAGGGCTTCACGGCGAAGTGCAGGGGGGCCACGGTGTGTGTCACCTGCGCGGAGAGCGCGGCCACCGCCGCGGCCACCAGCAGCTTCTTGTCCTCGGTCAGCGGCGTCGGGGCGGGCATCAGCTGTGGGGACACAGTTAGGGGGCATGGGGGGGGATATGGGGCGAAATATGGGGGGGTTTTAACCCGGGGTCCCCCCCCCGTCCTACCTTGTCCACGCGGTGGCAGCGGATGAGCCCCTGCGAGTTGAGGAAGAAGGTGGAGAAAGCGTCGTAGGACCTGGGGGGATGGAGGGAGGGGGACGTTGGGGGGATATGGGGGGATATGGGGCTGGCGTCACGCCCCATGGGGGGACGGGGATGTGGGGCGGGACACAAGCAGGGTGACAAGGACAAAGGGGATGTGGGGTGACAAGGACAGTGAGACCCCCGACAGAGGGGACCCAACCTCTTGTGCTGTGGGGAGAGAAGGGACGGGGGGTGATGGTAAAGGGGTGATGGGGTGGCAGGGGGATGACTGGGTGTCAGTGGGTGTCAATGAGTGTCAGTGGGTGTCAGGGGTGTCAGTGGGTGTCAATGAGTGTCAGTGGGTGTCAATGGGTGCCAATGGGTGCCAGTGACCGCAGGAGGGCGCCCTTGTCACACTGGTAGAAGCACAGGACACAGAGGTGCAGGGGTGACACAGGGGTGTCAATGGGTGTCAATGGGTGCCAATGGCTATCAATGGGTGTCAATGGGTGCCGATGGGTGCCACTGACCGCAGGAGGGCGCCCTTGTCGCGCCGGTAGAAGCACAGCACGCAGAGGTGCAGGGGTGACACAGGGGTGTCAATGGGTGTCAGTGGCTATCAATGGGTGTCAATGGGTGTCAATGGGTGCCGATGGGTGCCACTGACCGCAGGAGGGTGCTCTTGTCGCGCCGGTAGAAGCGCAGCACGCAGAGGTGCAGGGGTGACACAGGGGTGTCAATGGCTATCAATGGGGTGTCAATAGGTATCAATAGGTGTCAATGGCTATCAATGGGTGCCAATGGGTGCCAATGGGTGCCACTGACCGCAGGAGGGTGCTCTTGTCGCGCCGGTAGAAGCGCAGCACGCAGAGGTGCAGGGGTGACACAGGGGTGTCAATGGCTATCAATGGGTGCCAATGGCTATCAATGGCTGTCAATGGGTGCCAATAGGTATCAATGGGTGCCGATGGGTGCCACTGACCGCAGGAGGGTGCTCTTGTCGCGCCGGTAGAAGCGCAGCACGCAGAGGTGCAGGGGCAGCCCCGTGAGGCGCCAGCGGGCGCGGATGCTCCAGTCCTCGGGGTGCCGGGTGAGCGCCAGCACCTCCAGCCTCAGGCTGGCGAAGTAGCCCCAGGCCAGCGCCCGGCACAGCGCCACGGCCACCTGGTACATGGGCCGGCCCCTGCGGGGACACGGCAAATGGGGGGGGGTCACAGGGTGTACCCCAAAAGGGGGGGGGGGTCCCCCCCATGGGGGTGCTGGGGGTGAGGGGGGGGCCTCACCGCGTGTGCAGGTGGAGGAGGTGGTTGATGAACTCCACGTCGTGGGAGTAGAGGCCGTAATCGGGGATCTTGAGGAAGAAATTGGGGAGCTGGGGGGGAGAAAGGGGGGTGAGGGGGGGGTGAAGGAGCAACCCCCCCTTCATAGGGATAGAGATACCCCCCATAGGGATAGAGACACCCCCGCTATAGGGACAGAGATACCCCCCCATAGGGATAGAGACACCCCCCATGGGACAGGGATCCCCCCCATAGCAATAGAGACACCCCATAGGAGAGGCACACCACCCGCCATAGGGATAGAGATACCCCATAGGACAGACACACTCCCCATAGGGTCCCCATAGGGACAGAGACCCCCCCCATAAGGTCCCCATAGGGACAGAGACCCCCCCACCAAGGGGACACCCCATAGGGCAGACTCCCACAATAGGGACAGAGACACCCATAGGACAGAGATACCCCCCCATAGGGATAGAGACACCCCATAGGACAGAGAGAACCCCCCATAAGGTCCCCATAGGGACAGAGACCCCCCCCCACCAAGGGAACACCCCATAGGGCAGATTCCTACAATAGGGACAGAGACCCCCCTATAGGAACAGAGACCCCCCCATAGGACAGAGACACCCCATAGGAACAGAGACCCCCCTATAGGAACAGAGCCTCCCATAGGAACAGAGACCCCCCATAGGGCACAGACCCCCCCAAGGGGTGTGTGTGGGTCATTGCAATGGGGTCAAGTGGAGGGGCTGTACTTGGGGGGGGGGGGGTTGACTTGTCACCCCCCATCTTGTCACCCCCCCACCCCATTCCCCCCCATTGCCCCCCATTGGCATCACCTCATCCTGCAGCTTCTGGTGCATGACGGCCAAGTGCTCCTCCATGGTGGGGGGTGCGCGGCGGGGGGGCCCGGCGGGGCGCAGCAGCGGCGCCGGGGGCCGCAGCAGCAGCAGGACGGCGGCGCCGGGCCCGTCCCGCACCGCGATGTCGTCCTCCCGCCGCCCGTCCACCGTGGTGATGGCGCCGCCGAGCCCCTCCGGGGGGGACAGCGCCAGCGGGGGGCGCGGCGCCGGCGGCGGCAGCGCCGGGACGTGGCCGAGGGGGGGGTCCAGGTCCTGCGGGTGCCCCGTTGAGAGGGGGGGGCGGGCGGGTGTGGGGCAATGGGGATGGAGCTGCCCCATAGAGGGGGAGCTGCCCCATAGGGGGATGGAGCTGCCCATAGAGGGACAGAGCTGCCCCATAGAGGGGGAGCTGCCCCACAGAGGGGGAGCTGCCCCATAGAGGAGGATCTGTCCCATAGGAGGATGGAGCTGCACCATGGGGATGGAGCTGCCCCATAGGAGGATGGAGCTGCCCCATAGAGGGGCAGCTGCTCCATAGGGGGATGGAGCTGCCCCATAGGAGGATGGAACTACCACATGGGGATGGAGCTGCCCCATAGAGGAGGATCTAACTCATAGGAGGATGGAGCTGCCCCATAGGGGTATGGAGCTGCCCATGGGGATGGAGCTGCCCCACAGGGGGACGGAGCTGCCTCATAGAGGGGGAGTTGCCCCATGGGGATGGAGCTACCCCATAGGGGGATGGAGCTGCCCCATAGAGGGGGAGCTGCCCCATAGGGGGATGGAGCTGCCCATAGAGGGGAATCTAACTCATATAGGGACAGATCTGCCCCATAGGGGGATGGAGCTGCCCCATGGGGGCTGAAGCCACCGCACGCTGGGGACGCTCGACCACCCCATAGCCCCGCCCCCTGGCGCAAGCCCCGCCCCTCCGCTGCACACCCACAGCAGGAGCTGCTCCCGCGCGATTTTCATAGCCACGCCCCCAAACAACCCGCGTCAATCAACGCGGTTCATTTGAATAGCCACGCCCCCAAACAGCAGGACCCATTCCTATTGGCTCAGCTCACTTGCATGGCCACGCCTCCAAACAGCAGGACCCATTCCCACTGGCATGGCTCATTTGCATAGCCACGCCCCCAAGCAGCAGAGGCCATTCCCATTGGCACAGCCACGCCTCCGAGCAGTAGAACCTACTCCTATTGGCTCAGCTCATTCGCATAGCCACGCCCACAAACAGAACCCATGCGTATTAGCTCATTTGCATAGCCACGCCTTCAAGCAGCAGAACGCATTTCTATTGGTTCAGCTCATCTGCATAGCCACGCCTTCAAGCAGTAAACCCCACTCCCGTTGACAAAGCTCATTTGCATAGCCACGCCCTCCACGCAGCAGAACACACTATTGGCTCAGCTCATTTGCATAGCCCAGCCCACAAACCGCAGACCCCGACAGAGCTCATTTGCATAGCCACGCCTGCACGCAGTAGAGCCCACTCCTATTGGCTCAGCTCATTCGCATACCCACGCCTCCACACAGCAGCACCCATTCATATTCGCTCACCACATCTGCATAGCCACGCCCTGCCCGCACCACAACCCATACCCATTGGCTCATCTCATTTGCATAGCCCCGCCCTCCCCCCCCCCTTCCGCACCGCTTCGCACTGCCCCGCCCCGTTCGCCCCCTCACCTGCGGCCGCGCTCGGTACCGGCGGCGCCAGGCGCGGAGCGGGGCGGGCTCTGGCGGGGCCCAGGCGCGGAGCGGGGCCCCGGGACGGAGCCGAGCGGCGGCGGCGGCGGCGGCAGCAGCGGCCCGGCCCTGCCGGTACATGGCGGAGCCCCCCCCCCCGCGCCGTGCGCATGAGCGGCGCGCAGGGAGAGCGCGCAGGCGCGGGAAAGGGGGCGCGCGTGCGCGCGAGGGAGGGACGAGCGCCGGGGGAAGGTGACCGCGCGGGAGCGCTCTGCGCATGCGCGGCTTTTTACGCGCGGTCCGGCTCTTTTCCCGCCAATCGCCCCTCCCCTCCCCATTCATTCCCCGCCCAGCGCTCAGCCAATAGGAACGAGGCGCTGCGGCAGAAGGGCGGAGCTTAATGAGGATACGCGAGGCCAGGCCCCCTCCCCGCCGCGATGACGTCATCCCGCGCGCAACACGCTGGAGCCAAAACTGAAAGTCACCGGTTTTATTGAAACGTAACCAAAAACGGGGGGGGGGAGGGGCTGGGGGGCCCCCATGGGGACTGTGGGACCCACAGCGGGTGTGGGGCAGGGACGGGCACCCATAGGGCAGGAATGGGTCCCCATTGGAGTTATGGGGTGAGGACGGGCACCCATAGGGCAGGAATGGGTCCCCATTGGAGTTATGGGGTGAGCACAGGCTCCTATGGCGCAGGAATGGGTCCCAGTTGGAGCTGTGGGGTGAGGACGGGCACCCATAGGGCAGGAATGGGTCCCCATTGGAGTTATGGGGTGAGGATGGGCACCCATAGGGCAGGAATGGGTCCCCATTGGAGGTGTGGGGTGAGGATGGGCACCCATAGGGCAGGAATGGGTCCCCATTGGAGGTGTGGGGTGAGGATGGGCACCCATAGGGCAGGAATGGGTCCCCACTGGAGTTATGGGGTGAGGACGGGCACCCATGGGGCAGGAATGGGTCCCCATTGGAGTTATCGGGTGAGCACAGGCTCCTATGGGGCAGGAATGGGTCCCAGTTGGAGCTGTGGGGTGAGGACGGGCACCCATAGGGCAGGAATGGGTCCCCATTGGAGTTATGGGGTGAGGATGGGCACCCATAGGGCAGGAATGGGTCCCCATTGGAGGTGTGGGGTGAGGATGGGCACCCATAGGGCAGGAATGGGTCCCCATTGGAGGTGTGGGGTGAGGATGGGCACCCATAGGGCAGGAATGGGTCCCCACTGGAGTTATGGGGTGAAGATGGGCACCCATGGGGGCTATATGGGGCAGCACCTGGCACCCACTGCGGCAGTGGGGCAGGGCCAGGCACCCGTGGTGGCTGTGGGGCACGAATTGGGACCCCCCCAGTGGGGCTGTGGGGTTGGGACGGGCACTTCCAGGGGCTGGGGAGTGGGGCCAGGCACCTGTGGGGCAGGAACAGGCACCTATGGGGCAGGGACAGGCACCTGTGGGGCAGGAACAGGCACCTGTGGGGCAGGGACAGGCACCTGTGGGGCAGGAACAGGCACCTGTGGGGCAGGAACAGGCACCTATGGGGCAGGGACAGGCACCTGTGGGGCAGGAACAGGCACCTATGGGGCAGGGACAGGCACCTGTGGGGCAGGAACAGGCACCTGTGGGGCAGGAACAGGCACCTGTGGGGCAGGAACAGGCACCCCCAGGGAGCTATGGGGCAGGAAGACAACATTGTAGGGCAGGGACACGCACCCCACTGGAGCTGTGGGGCAAGGAACGGGCACCCATAGGGGCTCTGAGGCCCCCCCCCAGCAGCCACAAGCCCCCCCACGGCCCTGCCATGGGGGGGGGGGGGGGAGCTGCTGTGGGGCTCAGCGGCCGACGCGCCCGAGCGAGCTGCAGGGGAAGGGGGGTATGGGGGGGGGGATATAAAAAGGGGGGGGGGAAGAAAAGAGCGAAGGGAGAGAGGAAAAGGGGTGAAAACCGGGATTCACCCCAGTGACAGCGGGATAAAGGAGCAGCGGGATGGACCCACCTGGAGCGGCGCGGGGGGGCCGCGCTGTCGGGGTGCCCCCCCCCATCGCGGCGCAGCAGGAAGGGCCGGAGGCTGCCCCGCAGCGGGGACCCCCCCGCCCGGCCCGGGCTCAGGTTGAAGGGCCACGGAGGCTCCGCCTCCTCTCGCAGGACTGCACGGGATTGGTTGAGAGGGTGAAGCTCCGCCCCCTTATGGGGGGGTACCCCCCGCTTTGTGTACCCCCCCAAACCCCCCCACTTTGCACCCCCAAACCCTCCCCCCCCCCCGTTGCTCACTTACAATCACGCTCTGACAGCGAGTAGGGTTTGATCTGCTCCTCGGGGCGCTTGGGGGGCGGGCGGCGGGGGGGGGGCGCTGTGGGGGGGGGGTTAATGTGGGGTGCAGGAGCAGTGACCCCCCAATAGCCCCCTATGGGCCCCCCCCCCCCAAACTCACCGGGGCGGTTGGAGAAGAAGCCTTCGAAGATGACGAAGTTGTTCACCTGAAAGAGGGGATTTTGGGGGGGATTTGCCCCCCCAGGGGGTGAATTTAGGGGGGATTTGCACTTTATGGGGTGAATTTAGGGGTGATTTGCCCTTTAAGGGGTGGATTTAGGGGTAATTTGCCCCTTCATGGGGTGAATTTAGGGGGAATTTGCCCCCCACGGGGTAAATTTAGGGGAAATTTACCCTTTATGGGGTGAATTTAAGGACAATTTGCCCCCCCAGTGTAAATTTAGGGGTGATTTGCCCCCCCATGGGGTAAATTTGGGGGTGATTTGCCCTTTATGGGGTGAATTTAAGGACGATTTGCCCCCCCCAGTGTAAATTTAGGGGGGATTTGCCCCCTATGGGGTAAATTTAGGGGGGATTTACCCCCCATGGGGTGAATTTAGGGGTGATTTGCCCCCTATGGGGTGAATTCAGGGCTGATTTGCCCCCCCCCCGCTGTAAATTTAGGGGTGATTTACCCTTTATGGGGTTAATTAAGGACAGATTTACCCCCCCACGGTGTAAATTTAGGGCCAATTCACCCCCCAAGCACATTTCTATGGGTCTACCCCCCTTATGCTTAACCCACACAACCATTCCCCACAAACAGCGACCAAACTAACACCATACAACGGGGTGGGGGGGGGGGGGGCCCCCAAAACCCCCCCCGTTGTGCCCCCCCCTTACCTGGGGGATGGCATCGACCAGCCCGTAGTGCTTGTGCAGGAAAGCCAGGAGCTTCTGCGAGGGTCTGTCCACAGCCAAGCGCCAGGGCTCCACCCTCTCGCTCTATGGGGTGATGGAGGGGTTGGGGGGGGTCCCCAGGGTCTGGTTTTGGGGGGGGGGGTGTTTTGGGGTGTCCCCCCCCCCGTTACCTGCAGCATGTGGTGGAAGAGCTCGCGGCCGTAGCCGTGGCGCTGCAGCGACTCGTGGATGTAGAAGTCGAGCACACAAAGGGGCTCCGCTTCGTTGTGGGCACCGGAGCGGTCCTGGGGGGCGCGGGGGGGGTTAATATGGGGGGACATGGGGGGTTGGGTGCGTGTGTGTCCCCCCCCTGCACTCACCAGGAGGAAAAGCTTCTTGTAGCCGACCTTGAGGAAGCCGATGACGGCGCCTTTGGGGGGGCTGGGGGGGAAATGGGGGGGTTGTGGGGGTTTATGGGGGGGTTATGGGGGGAGAGTGGGGGTCTATGGGGGGGGTTATGGGGGTCTATGGGGGGGTTATGGGGGTCTATGAGGCTGAATAGGGGGTTATGGGGGTCAATGGGGGGTTATGGGGGGAGAGTAGGGGTCTATGGGGGGTTATGGGGGAGTTATGGGGGTCTATGGGGGGTTATGGGGGGAGGATGGGGGGTAGAATGAGGTGTTATGGGTGGAGAATAGGGGGTTGTGGGGGGAGAAGGGGGGTTATGGGGGGAGAAGGGAGCTAAATAGCGGGTTATAGGGGTCAAGGGGGGTTAGGGGGAGTGAACGGGGCGGTTATGGGGGGTAATAGAGGGTTATGGGGACTCTATGAGACATTATGGGGGGTGAATGGGGTGGTTATGGGGGAGTTATGGGGGTAGAATGGGGGGTTATGGGGGGAGAATGGGGGGTTATGGGGGGAGAAGGGGGCTAAATAGTGGGTTATGGGGGTCAAGGGGGGTTGAGGGAGTGAATAGGGGGGTTATGGGTGGTAATAGGGGGTTATGGGGGGTCTATGAGGGGTTATGGGGGGTCAATGGGGCTGAATAGGGGATTATGGAGGTCAATGGGGGGGCTATGGGGGTCAGTGGGGAGTTATGGGGACTCAAGGGAGGCTATGGGGACTCAATGGGGAGCTATGGGGGGTTAATGGGGGGGCTATGGGGGAATCAGTGGGGAGTTATGGGGGAGTTATCGGGGCATCAATGGGGGGCTATGGGGGAATCAGTGGGAGGGTTAAGGGGGATCAAGGCGAGAGTTAGGGAGAAGTTAATGGGGGTGCTATGGGGTGCTGTGGGGCGCTATGGGGGGCTATGGGGCGCTATGGGGGGGCTATGGGGGGCTATGGGGGTGCTATGGGGCGCTATGGGGGTGCTATGGGGCGCTATGGGGCGCTGTGGGGGGCTATGGGGCGCTGTGGGGGCTCAGTGGGGGGCTATGGGGCGCTGTGGGGGCTCAGTGGGCTCAGGGGGGGGCTGTGGGGGCTCAGTGGGGGGCTCAGTGGGCTCAGTGGGGCGCTGTGGGGGTTCAGTGGGGCGCTGTGGGGGGCTATGGGGCGCTGTGGGGGCTCAGTGGGGCGCTATGGGGCCCGATGTGGGGCACAGGCTCACCCCCGGCCCTCGGTGTCGCGCAGGATGTAGAGCACGTGGCGGTTGCTCTCCATGCGCGTGGCGCTGGTCACGGGGGACGGGAGGCCCTGCGCCTGGGGGAGGGGCTGTTACCCCCCAGCGCCCCCCACTGCCCCCAGCGACCCCCATCTGCCCCCTCACTGCTCCCCATTGACCCCCAGCACCCACATCTGCCCCCCCACTGCCCCCCAGCACCCCACATCTGCCCCCCCACTGCCCCCCATCTGCCCCCCATTGACCCCCAGCACCCCACATCTGCCCCCCAGCGCCCCACATTGACCCCCAGCGCCCCCCATTGACCCCCAGCACCACCCCATTGCCTCCCATCACCCCCCTATTGTCCTCTATAGCCCCCCCATAAACCCCCTATTGCTCCCTATTGCCTCCCATCCCCCCCCATTGCCCCCTATAGCCCCCCCATCACCCCGCTATTGCTGTCTATTGTCTCCCATCACCCCGTTACTGCCCCTATAGCCCCCCATAACCCTCCCATCACCCCCTTATTGCCCCCCATTCACTCTCCATTGCCCCCCATCACCTCCCTATTGCCCCCTACAGCCCCCCATCCCCTCTTATTGCCCCCCATCACCCTTCCATTGTCCACTATAGCCCCCCATCAACCCCCTATTGCCCCCATCACACCCCCATTGACTCCTATAGCCCCCCATCACCCCCTTAATGCCCCCCATTCACTCCCCATTGCCCCCCCATCAACCCCCTATTGCCTCCCATCCCCTCTTATTGCCCCCATTGCCCCCCATAACCCTCCCATTGTTCCCTATAGTCCCCCATTACCCCCTTATTACCCCTCCTTCGCTTCTCATTGCCTCCCATCACCCCCCCACTGCCCCCTATAGCCCCCCCATCAACCCCCTATTGCCTCCCGTCCCCTCTTATTGCCCCCCATCACTCCCCTATTGCCCCATAGCCCCCCATCATCTCCCCATTGTCCACTATAGCCCCCCCATCAACCCCCCATTGTCCCTTATAGCCCCCCATCTCCCCCTTATTGCCCCCCATTGTTCCTTATAGCCCCCCATCATCCCCCCATTGTCCCCTATAGCCCCCCATCACCCCCTTATTGCCCCCCATTGTCCCCTATAGCCCCCCATCACCCCCTTATTGCCTCCCATTCACCCCCTATAGCCTCCCATCATCCTCCCATTGTCCACTATAGCCCCCCATCACCCCCCTATCACCCCCCATCGCCCCACCTTGGCCGAGGCCTTGCCCAGCTCATCAATGACCGTCCTCAGCTGCTGCTCCAGGTCCCCGCTGCTCCATGGGGAGGGGGGGGACACACACACTCGGTCACCCCGAACCCCCCCATTGCCCCCAGGCAGGGGGGTAACGATGGGCCCCGTTACCCCCCCCCCGGCCCGGGACACGGGTCCGCCACTGTCCCAGCATGCCCCGCGCTGCCCTCCCCACTGTATCCCAGCATGCGCCGGGCGGGCCGCGGCCCCGCGGTGCCGTTACCGATGGGCGGGCCCGGGCCGCCCCGCGGGCCGCAGGTGCTGGTCCACGACGCAGAACCGGTCGCCCAGCACCGGTGCTAAGTCGAAGGGGAACTCCATGGCCGCTGGTACCGGGCCCGGGCCCGGCGCCGCCGCCGCCGCTTCCTCCTTCCCCCGCCGGGCCCGGCCCCGCCGAGCACCGCTAGCCACGCCCCTTAGCAACCGCGCAGCCAATGGCGACCCACGCTTAGCCCTCCTTTAGTAACGGACCCCGCCTAGCCCCGCCTTTTAGCAACCGCGCAGCCAATCGCGACCCGGGCTTACCCCTCCCTTAGCAACGGAGCCGCGCCCGGCCCCTATAGCCACGCCCCTTAGCGACCACGTAGCCAATGGCGACCCGCGCTTAGCCCTCCCTTAGCAACGGACCCCACCCGGCCCCGCCCCTTAGCGACCACGCAGCCAATGGCGACCCGCGCTTAGCCCGCCCTTAGCAACGGAGCCCCGCCCTCCCTCTCGGCCGCAAGGCCTGCTGGGATATATCCCCCCTCTAGCCACACACGTGCGGTAGTTGCGCGCCGCCATTTTGTGCCCCGGCGGCCATTTTGTGAGCTCCGTGCCTCAGTTTCCCCACGTGGAAAAAGAAATGGGGGGCAACGGCTTTGGGGGGAGGGGGGCAAAGAAGCGCTTTATTCCATGGAGGGGGTCCCCGGGGGGGTCCCCACCGGGGGGGGGGGGGCCTGCTCCTTCCTTGAGATAGTCCCTGTAGAGGCGCCGGACGCGGGCGACGGCGGCGGCGGGGGGGGGCTGCCACTCGTACCAGGGGTACCAAGGGCGGCCGGGGGCCAGGGTGGGCGCCGGGGGGGTCCTGGTGACGGCCGGGTGCTGGTTGGAGAAGTCGTCGCGGGGCGCGGGCACGAAGGGCACCTGCAGCCATAGGAGACCTGTGGGGGGGTGATGGGGGTGAGGAGCTTGGGGGGGGACACCCATGGGTGCTGGGGGTGCCACGCACCCTCCCTGCCCGCTCACCGTGGTCCTGCGCCTGCGTGATGGCCTTGGAGAGGAGCTTGTGCTGCTGCATGCACACACCTGGATGGGAGCGATGCGGGATCGTCAGAGCACCCATGGGTGTCACTAGAGCGCCCGTGGGTGCACCTCATAGCGTACATGGGTGTTGCTATACCGCCTGTGTCACTATAGTGCCCGTGGGTGTCACTATAGCACCATTGGCCATTACAGCACCTATGGGTGTCACTATACAGCTCATGGGTGCCACTATAGCGGCTACAGATGCTATTATAGCACTTACGGGTGTCACTATAGCACCTATGGATACCACTATAGTGCCTATGGGTGCCATTATAGTACTTACGGGTGTCACTGAAGCACCCATGGGTGTCACTATACAGCTCATGGGTGTCAATATAGCACACAAGTGTCACTGTAGCACCCATGGGTGCCCTCACAGCACCTATGGGTGTCACTAGAGCACCCATGGGTGTCACTATAGCACCCATAAATGTTACTATAGCACCCATGGGTGCCCTCACAGCATCTATGGGTGTCACTATAGCACTTACAGGTATCACTATAGCACACGAGTGTCACTGTAGCACCCATGGGTGCCCTCGCAGCACCTATGGGTGTCACTATAGCACCCATGAGTGTCACTACAGCACCCATGGGGTCACTAGAGCACCCATGGGTGCCCCCTACCTGTGCGTGTGGGGTGGAAGACGATGCCTGAGTGGGGGCAGATGAACTGGTCCAGGAGCTTCACGTTCTGTGGGGAGGAAGAGGGGGAAATGGGGAGGAAAAGGGGGCGCAGGGGGTGGGGGGACCCCCCTAAACGCTGCCGCCCCCCAACTTACCCGATAATCCACATGGAGGTTGCGGTCCCGGCAGATGGGGCAGGGGTTTCCCACCCGCTTCCCCTTGCGCTGGAGGGGGGGATATGGTCAGAGGGGACCCCCCAGCCCCACATTTCCCCCCCCAGCCCCACATTTCCCCCCCTAGATCCACATTCCCCCCCCAGCCCCACATTTCCCCCGCTAAATCCACATTTTCCCCCCTCCAGCCCCACATTTCCCCCCCTAGATCCACATTTCCCCCCCCAGCCCCACATTTCCCCCCTAGATCCACATTTCCTCCCCCCAGCCCCACATTTCCCCCCCTAGACCCACATTTCCTCCACCCAGCCCCACATTTCCCCCCTAAATCCACATTTCCCCCCCTCCAGCCCCACTTTTCTCCCCCTAAACCCCCATTTCCTCCCTCCAGCCCCACGTTTCCCCTCCTAGACCCACATTTCCTTCCTCCAGCCCCACGTTTCCCCTCCTAGACCCACATTTCCTCCCTCCAGCCCCACATTTCCCCCCCTAAACCCACATTTCCTCCCCCCAGCCCCACATTTCTCCTCCTAGACCCACATTTCCCCCCCTCCAACCCCACATTTCCCCCTCCAGCCCCACATTCCCCCCCCATACCAGACAGGCCTTGCGGGTGCGCTGGGGGGGGATGGCTCCTTTGTGGTTGCGGCGGTAGCCAAACCAGACGGGCTGGTCGCCATAGGTGGCGCGGTACTCTGGGGGGGGGCACAACATGGGGGGTTTGGGGGGGTTTTGGGGTGGTTTGGGTTGTTTGGGGGGGTTTTGGGGTGTTTTGAGGTGATTTTGGGGGTGGTTTTGGGGTGATTTTGGGTTGCTTTTGGGGTTGTTTTGTGGGATTTTGGTGTTTTGGGGCGATTTTGGGTTGGTTTTGGGGTGATTTGGGGGTATTTTGGGGTGGTTTTGGTACGTTTTGGGGGGTTTCTTATGTTTTGGGGTGATCTTGGGGTGGTTTTGGGGTTGTTTGGGTTGTTTGGGGGTGTTTTGGCATGGTTCGGGGGTTGTTTGGGTTGATTTTGGGGTGGTTTTGGGTTCTTTGGGTGGTTTTGGGGGTTTTTGGTGTGTTTTGGGGTGTTTCGGGGGTTGGTTTGGGGGGGTTTGGTGAGTTTTGGGTGTTTTTGCGATGTTTTGGGATGTTTTGGGGTGGTTTTGGTCTGTTTTGGGGTTTTTTGTTATGTTTTGGGGTGATCTTGAGGTGGTTTTGGGGTTGTTTTGGGGTATTTTGGTGTGTTTTGGGGTGATTTGGGGGTTATTTTGGTTGGTTTGGAGTGATCTTGGGGTGATTTTGGGGTTAATTGGGTTGTTTTGAGGTGATCTTGGGGTAGTTTTGGGGTTCTTTGGATTGTTTCGGAGGGTTTGGTGTGTTTTGGGGTGATTTTGGGGTTATTTGGGTTATTTTGGAGGTGGTTTTGGTGTGTTTTGGGGTGGTTTCGGGGTGTCCTGGGGTGGTTTTGGGGTTGTTTGGGTTGATTTTGGGGTGGTTTTGGGGCGGTTTTGGTGTGTTTTGGGGTGTTTTTGGGGTTGTTTCGGGGGGTTTTGGTGAGTTTTGGGTGTTTTTGCGACATTTTGGGGTATTTTGGACGGTTTTTGGTCTGTTTTGAGGGGTTTTGTTGTGTTTTGGAGTGACTTTGGGGTGGTTTTGGGGTTGCTTGAGTTGTTTTGGGGGTTTTGGGGGGGTTGGGAGTGGTTTTGGTGGGTTTTGGTGTGTTTTGGGTGGTGCTGGTGGGTTTTGGGGTGGTTTGGGGATGTTTCGGGGTCTTTTGGGGTGGTTTTGGGGGTTTTAGTGTATTTTGGGGTTGTTTGGGTTGGCTTGGGGTGACCTTGAGGTGATGTTGGGGTTGTTTTGGGGTGTTTTGGGCGTGTTTTTGGGTATTTTTGGGTGTTTTGGGGCATTTTTTGGGTGTTTTTTTGGGTGTTTTGGGGTGTTTTGGGGCGTTTTTGGGGTGTTTTGGGGTGTTTTTGGGGTGTGGGGACCCCCTGCACCCCCCGATACCTTCGCTCTCCAGGTACTCCCAGGGCCGCTCCTCGTAGGGGCTCGGGGGGGGGTTTGGCTGTTTCCTGGGTGCTGCAGAGCCGGGGTGTGCCCTGGGGGGGGTGTTGTGACGTCATTGCCGTGACGTCATTTGCAGTGACGTCACAGCACGATGCTGGGCCCCCCCCAAATGAACCCCTCCTAATAACGATCCTCCCCCCACCGCGAGCGCTCTGACGTCACACCGCGCCCTGCCACGGTGACGCCCGCTATGACGTCACACCCCGCGCCCCTCCCCGTGACCGGATCGCCTGCACGTGGCAGCGTCCCGGGGCCCGGCCCGATCCCATCCGATCCCTCCCGATCCGAACCCATCCGATCCCCACCCCCGCTCCCGCCTCGCTCCCGGCCTCACCCGGCCCCACAGCGGCCTCCCCAGTCCCCGCAGGCCGACGCCGGCCGCCCTCATCAGCGCCATCCCCGTGGGCAGCGCCATCTTGCCGCACGCCCCTCCTCCTTAGAGTAGACTCAGGGGCGGGGCAAGGGCGCCGCCATCTTGTTGTACGGCCCCACCTCCGCGCATGCGCAGCGCCGGCCGCTCGAATTAAAACTGCGCCACATCGCCGGGGGAGCGGGTGGCCACTCACCCGCTACGCGCATGCTCTGAGGGGGCGTGGCCACGGGGGGCGTGGCTCCATATAAAAGGCGCCGCCCGCGCCGCCCGCCGCCATTCTGAGGGCTGGGTGGAGGTGAGTAGAGACCTGCGGCCGTGGGGGGGGGGACGGGACCCCGGTTTTGGGTGCTGGGGGGGCCCCTTTTGCGCTTCCATCATCCCTTCGCATTGACAACATAGCGTGTGCCCCCCCCTTTCCCCATCCCCCGCCGTTTTGGGTGGGGGGGTGCGTGTGGGGCGCGCCGCGAGGGGGGGGGTGCTCCCTCAGCGCTGAGGTAAAACACCCCCCCTGCCGTTTAAAACGCGATTTCCTTCGGCTTTTTTACCCCCCTCCCCCTTTAAAAGCGTTAAACCGGGGATGAGTGCTAATCATTTCGTGTCTTTTCTTCTTTGCTTCTCATTTTTTCCCGTTTTTATTTATTGTGCCCCCCCCATACCCATCCCCAATCCCTTTTTTTTTGTTTTTTTTTTTTTTTTCCTTTGTTTCTCCTTTTTTTTCTTTTCCCCCGCTCCAGGTTTGGTTGACTCTGGAGAGACGCCGTCGCCTTGGCCACGAGAAAAACCAAAACACAAAAAAAGCAAACACCAGCACCACAAAACAAAACAAAACAACATCAAAAACAAACAAACAAAGAACAAAAACAAACAACAAAAAATATATATATATATACAAAACAAAAAGGGGAGGGAAAAAAAAAGCTTTCTTCCCCCCTTTCCCCTTTCCCATTTCCCTTCTTCCTTTCTCCCTTTTCCTCCCCGTTCCCAACCTTCCCGCTCCCATCCCGGTGCCGTGGAAGAGCCGCCATCGCAGCCTCCGTCCTTTGGACCGTCCTTGGGAAGCCGTTGCAAACCTGAAGGAAACTGCCACTTAAAAAACATAAATTCCCCCATTTTCTTGTGCCCCCCCCTTTAAAATCCAAAGGGAACCCCCCCACCAAAACCAACTCCCTGAATTTTTGCTCTTTTTAATATTTTTTCCCTTTTTTTTTTCTTTTTTTTTTCCGAGTTTTTTCATCTTCCTCCTTTTTTCGGCCAAAAAACCACCCGCGTAGGGAGAACCCCCCCAAAACCCCCCCTTTGACCCCCCCATTTGCAGCCCAAGCGGCGCTGCCTTTTTTCCGAGCCATGCCCCATTCCCAAGCAGCTCTTTTTTGCCTCTGAGCACCCCACCAATGCCAAAATCCAAACCTTGAAGCGCTGTCGGCGAGCAAAATAATTGGATAGTAAGTGTTGAATTTCCAACCAGCTCAACCCCCCCCCTTTAAATTTAACCCCCCCCCCCACCCCAAAAAACCAGCCAAAGACAAGGGGAGGAAGATCCCTGTTGGAGGAGATAGGCTTGACCAAAGAGGTTCAACTGATTCGGGGCTATCGGGTCCAAAAGCCGCGGGTGCAGGTTCAGGAGCTCCCCCCCCCCCCCCCCCAAAAAAAACCCCCCAAACCCCCCCAAAAAGGGGCTTTTTTAATGGGGTTTAAGCAATCTGTACATAAAGATTGCCCCCCGGGGGGGGGGGGTGGCGGTGGGGGGGGGATTGGATGGGAAATTTGGGGAAGGAGGGAGGGGAAGGAATTTGGGGGGGGGGGGTGGGAGGAAGGGGGGGGGCGCGAAGGGGGATGCTCAAAAGTTGATTTATTTTCTCATTTCTTTGTGTTTTTTAGGTGCCATTTTAGGATTGGTTTTTTGCGCAGAGAGCCGGGGGGGGGCGGTTAAAAGGTGGTTTCAATGCTTTTTGGGGGGGGGGGTGGGTGTTGCGATGTAGCAATAAAGCTCAGGCAGGTTTAGCCGGACCCAAAATCCTGCTTTTTGCGAGCGAAAACCAAAGAGTTTGCTTAAAAAAACACCTTTAAAACCCAATTTCACCCCCCCCCCCCCTTTATAAAGGAAGCGCCGGGGCCAAGATGGCGCCGCCGCTCGCCCGCTCTTTGTCTTTGCCTTTAACTCCTTTGCCTCCCTTTCCCCCCCCCCCTTATTATTTCATAGCTATTTATTCCATTACAGGTTGGGGGGGGGCGCTGAACCCCCTTTTAATACCAATTTTGGGGGGGGGGGGGTCCTTATCTCGTTTAATAGGCGGCTTAATGGAAGGGGTGGGGGGGGTGGTTGTGGTTGACTTGGCGTCCGCGGTGTTGCAAGTGAATGGGGTGGGGGGGGGTGTTTTCGGTGTATTGATGTTAATATGTGTTCCCCCCCCTCCTTTTTAAGCAACCCCCCCCCAAAACCCCCCCCAATTTGGTTGTTTTTGGGCTCTAAGATGGCGCCTGGGCCTCGCCGCCGGCCCTGGCTGATGCAACCACCCAAACCCCTCCCACCGCGCCGCCGGCCAGGGCCCCCCCAGACCTTCCCCCCCCCCCCCCCCCCCTTATCCCTGCTTTTCCCTTCACCCCCCCCCTTTTCCCTTCCTTTATCCCAATCCCCTTCCCTTAAATCCTCCCTTTAACCCCCCCCCCCAAGCTTTCGTCCGCAGGATCCTGGTGCCGCGCAGAGTCGGACCCTGCGGGCGCTGCTTGTGTTGGAGCTTGTGCCAAAACCCCCCCTTTTTTTTTTCCTCCTTCAAAAAAAGCAGGATTTTCCCATCGTTTTCCTCATTATCCCCCCTTTTCGGTGCTTTTCGAGGACTCCCCATGGATTTCGGGGGGGGGTTGTGGTGTTTCGGGTGGGGGGTTTGCTTCTATCTCTATGTGTTGCTGTTGAGGGGGGGAAGCAGCGTTGGCGAGCGACTGATAACCTTGACTTTATCATGACAGGGAAATGCTATCACTGGGCATGACCCCCCCCCAAAACCAACCCTTTTTGGGGGGGGTGCCCCCCCAAATTCCTCCTTTTATCCCACTTTCCCGTGAGTTTGCCCCCCCTTGGCAGCGCGGAGGTGCTGCTTTGGGAGCACAACTTGCTTTTAGCACAGCACAAGGCAGGGGAAGAGCAGCACAAAGCGGGTAAGCAACCAAAACCCCCCCCTTTTTTGGCTCTCGAGCCCATTTCCACCACTTGCATCCTTGAATCCAGGCTTTTGGAATAAATCCACCCCCCCCAACCCCCCAAAATCCTTCTTTTTGGGCTCTTTCCCATCCGTATCCCGGTGCATGCGGCTGCGCTGGCTCCGGAGCTGGGTTCAATCCTTCCCTTCCCTGCCCCAACCAACCACGCGAATCCGAAGCTTTTTGCTTAAATCCAGACAAAATTCCATCAAATTTAGGCCTTTTATTGGGAAAATGAAACATTTGGGATCAACCCCCCCCAAATTAAACCCCAGGGAACAGCCTTTCCCTCCCCAATGTGCTCTCCAGTGATAGCATTTCCCTTGGGGGGGGGCACAGCGGGCTGCCCCCCCCCAACTTGTGCTTTTGGGGTCTGCATGACCCCCCCCTTTAAGAAATGGGGGGTTTGTCCCCCCAAAACAGCATTTGGGGGGGGGGGAAGTGACCCAAAGTGGTTTCAAACCGTGGTGATGGCAATGGGGGGGCCAGGCCTGCTTTGGTTGCTGATAGAGCTGGACCAAAGCTGTGGTGCCCCCCCCAGTTTGGGGGGGGTGGTTTGCCCCCCACCCCTCTGGGGGGGTGATTTACCCCCATTGGGGGGGGCTCGGTGTGTTTTGGGGTCCCTTCTCCCCGTCCTGGTGGTGGTTGAGCGGCTTCACCCCATTGGGGGGGTGCTGGTGGCTGTTGGGTCAATGTTTGCTGCCGTGTGACCCCCCCAAAACATGGGGGGGGGGGGGCACAAAACCCTCTCCAAGCTGTGGCTGGGGCCCCCCCATCATTTGGGGCACCCCATATTCCCCCCCCAACCATGGTCAAATCGGGGGTCAAAGGTTACAAAGGCCTTTGTGCCTTCAAGCAGCCTTTTGGGGTTAATGAATTGCCCCCAATTAGTAGGTTTTTTTTTGGGGGGGCGTATTTTGGGGGGGTTCATGCTCCATTTAACCTGCTCTTGTGTCTTTACAGAGGCTCAGCCTGTACCTGCCTCAGCACCCCCCAAAATACCCCCCAAAGTGGGGGCTCTGCTGCTGTATCCTTTAACCAACCTGGACTAACGAAGCCCCAGCTCATTCCTTAAGGATTAAATGGGGGGGGGGGGGCTACACTTATGGCCCCCCCATATTGGTATTTGGGGGGGGGGGGGCAGCACTTGGGGGCTGTTTGGACCCCCCCAATCAGGGCCAGCCCCACTTCTGCCCTCATTAACTAAGCCAGGCTTAATGAACCCAGAGCAGCTTCTCATTAAGGAGCTGCTTAATGACCCCCCCCCACGTGACCCCCCCCTCGGGCTGGCTCATTACCGGGGGGGGGGGGTGGGGGGGGAAGTAGTGACTTATTCATTAATAGGTGGAGGAGTCATTAATTAGCTGCAGGAGTCATTAACGAGGTGATGGGGTTAATGCAATGGGAGGGGGGATACCCCTAATTCTTGCCCCCCCCTTTGCGCCGCCGTGTCCCCCCCCCTCCTTGCGCCGATGTCCTTGTGTTGTGTCCCCTCATTAAGCACCGCCCATTAATTACCCCTTTTGGGGGGGGGGTGTCAAAGTGGGGGTGCTGCCCCCCCCCCCCAATGAGCTTGGGGGGGTCCATCCCTTGCTATTGACTCCTCCCTTGGGGTGACAATGCTATTAATGGGGGGGTGCCCCCCCCCACTTTGGTGTCCTTTAGGGGTCCCTTGGACCCCCCCCTTACTTGTTGCAGGCACATTTTGGGGGTGATTCCTCCTGTTTTGGTGTTGTCACAGTGTTACAAGGAAAGAACACAGGGTTTGGAGGGGGGGGGGGTCACTGTTGTCCTAACCCCCCCCTTTTCCTCTTGTGTCCCCCCCCATTCCAGGGCTCTCCTGCCATGGGCTCGGGCCCCATCGATCCCAAGGAGCTCCTCAAGGGCTTGGATTGCTTCCTGGGCCGCGATGGCGAGGTCAAGAGCATGGAGGGCATCACCAAGATCTTCAAGTGAGTGTGTGTGCCCCCCCCCCCCCCCCCCCGGGTCACTGTGACCCCCGGGGGGGCGCTGACACCCCCGTTGTCACCCTCAGCCTGATGAAGGACTCGCAGAAGCTGGTGAGTCGCTGCATCTACCTGAACATCCTGCTGCAGACCCGCGCCCAGGACATCCTGGCCAAGTAAGAGGGGGCACCCAAAAACCGGGGGGTGGGGGGGGACACCCCCTTCCTGCCCGGATCCTAAGGGATTCCCCCCCCCTTTTCCGCAGGTTTATCCGCATTGGGGGTTACAAGCTGCTCAATACGTGGCTCACCAGCTCCAAAGCCTCCAACAACGTGCCCTTCCTGCAGCAGATCCTGCTCACGCTCCAGCACCTGCCGCTCACTGTCGACCACCTCAAACAGGTCGGGGGGGGCTTCTGGGTGCCCTTGGGGTGCCCTTTGGATGCCTTTGGGGGGCTTCTGGGTGCCTTTGGGGGGCTTCTGGGTGCCTTTGGGGGGCTTCTGGGTGCCTTTGGGTGCCCTTTGGATGCCTTTGGGGGGCTTCTGGGTGCCTTTGGGGGGCTTCTTGGTGCCCTTTGGGTGCCCTTTGGGTGCCTTTGGGGCCTTCTGGGTGCCTTTGGCTCAGTTTTGGGTGGCTTTTGGGTCCTTTTGGGTGGGTTTTGGGTCCCTTTGAGTGGCTTTTGGGTCCCCTGGGGTGGCTATATGATCCATTTGGGTGGCTTTTGGTTGCCTTTGGGTGCCTTTTGGATCCTTTGGGTGCCATTTTGGTCCCCTTTGGGTGTCTTTTGGGTCCCTTTGGGTGCCTTTAGTTCCCTTTGGGTGTTTTTTGGGTCCTTTTGGGTGCTTTTTGGGTGCCTTCTGGATCCCTCTGGGTGCCTTTTGGGTCCCTTTGGGTGCCTTTTGGGTCCCTTTGGGTGCCTTTTGCGTTCCCTTTGGGTGCTTTTTGGATCCCTTTGGGTGCCTTTCTGGATCCCTGTGGGTGCCTTTTGGTGCCTTCTGGGTCCCTTTGGGTGGCTTTTGGATTCCTTTTTGGGCTCTTTGGGTGCTTTTGGGTTCCTCTGGGATGGCTTTATGACCCCTTTGGGTGCCTTTTGTGTCCCTCTGGGTGCCTTTTGGTCCCCTTTGGGTGCCTTTTGGGTCCGTTTGGGTGCCGCTCACCCCGTCTGCCCCTTGCAGAACAACACAGCCAAGCTGGTGAAGCAGCTCAGCAAGTCCAGCGATGATGAAGGTGAGCCCCCCCCATAGACCCCCTTTAACCCCTTCAGACCCCCCTAAACCCCCCTTTAACCTTTTCAGACCCCCTAAAGCCCCCCCAAAACCCCTTCACGCCCTCCCAAACCCCATTTAACCATTTCAGACCTCCCCAAAACCCCCCTTTAATCTCTTCAGAGCCCCCTAAACCCCCCTTTAACCCCTTCAGTCTTCTCTTTAACCCCCCTTTACCCCCCAACCCCCACCAAAACCCCCCTTTAATCCTTTCAGACCCCCCAAAACCCCCATTTAACGCCTTCAGACCCCCTAAAACCCCCCCAAACCCCCCTTTAACCTCTTCAGACCTCCCCAAACCCACCTTTAACCCCCCCAAAACCCCTCTTTAACCCCCCTTTAAACCCTTCAGACCCCCCCAAACCCCCCTTTAACCCCTTCAGACCTCCCCAAACCCCCCTTTAACCCCTTCAGATCCCCTAAAATCCCCCCAAAACCCCTCTATAATCCTTTCAGACCCCCCCAAAACTCCCCTAAACCCCCCTTCAGACTCCCCCAAAACGCACCTTTAACCCCTTCAGACCCCCTAAAACCCCCTTTTAACTCCTCCAAACTCCTCTTTAACCCCCATTTACCCCCCCAAAACCCCCCCAAACCCCTCTTTAACCCCCATTTACCCCCCCAAACCCCGTTTTAACCCCTTCAGCCCCCCCAAACCCCCCTTTAACCCCTCCAGCCCCCCCCCAACCCCCTTTTCAACCCCTTTCCCCCCGCAGAGCTGCGCCGTCTCGCCTCCATCCTGGTCAGCGACTGGATGGGTGTCATCCGCTCCCAGAGCAGCACCCAACCTAGTGGTGAGCCCCCCCCCAGCACCCCAGCACCCCCTTTCCCCCCCCCCCATATCCCAACAGCCCCATCTCACCCTTTTCCCTTGGGATTCGCTGCAGAACGGGATAAAAAGAAGCGGAAAGAGGAAAGCAAGAGCAAAACCCCTGCTCAGGAGAAACCCCAAGAGGCCAAACCCGAGGCTAAAACCGAGGAGATGCCGGAGAAAAAGAGGGAGAAACCCAAATCCCTGCGGACCACCGCGCCCAGCCACGCCAAGTTCCGCTCCACAGGTCATTCCCTTGGGAATTGTGGCCTCTTGCAGGGGGAGTTTGAGGCTTTTTGCCCCCCTCTAACGTTGATCCACCCCCCCAGGGCTGGAGATGGAGACGCCGTCCTTAGTGCCCCTGAAGAAGCTGAACTCTGCTGCCAGCGCTGAGAAGTACAGCCTGAAGCCCATGCCCATCAAGAGGCAAAAGTGAGGCTGGGGGGGGGCTTTGGGGCAGCTTTTGGGGGGTCTCAGGGTGGGTTTTGGGGTCCCAGGGCTGGTTTTGGGTGTCCCAGGGCAGGTTTTGGGTGTTTTAGGGCTGGTTTTGGGTGTCTCAGGGCTGGTTTTAGGCTGCTCAACGCCAGGTTTAGGGTGCTCAGGGCTGCTTTTGGCTGCTTAGGACAGGTTTGGGGTGTGTCAGGGCTGGTTTTGGGGTGCTCAGGGGTGGTTTTGGGGTCCCAGGGCTGATTTTGGTTGTCCCAGGGCTGGTTTTTGGTGTCTTGGAGCTGTTTTTAGGGTGCTCAGGGCTGCTTTATGGTGCTCAGGGCTCATTTTGGGGTCTCAGGGCTGGTTTTGGGTGTCTCGAGGCCAGTTTTAGGGTGCTCGAGGCCAGTTTTAGGGTGCTCAGGGCTTCTTTTGGCTGCTTGGGGCTGGTTTTGGGATGCTCAGGGCTGGTTTTGCGTGTCCTAGGGCTGGTTTTTGGTGCTCAGGGCTGGTTTCGGGGTCCCAGGGCTGGTTTTGGGGTGCTCAGGGCTGGTTTGGGGTGCTCAGGGCTGGTTTGGGCATCCCAGGGCTGGTTTTAGGGTGCTCAGGACTGGCTTCGGGGTCCCAGGGTTTGGTTTAGGGTGCTCAGAGCCAGTTTTTTGTGTCTCAGGGCTGGTTTTGGGGTGCTCAGGGCTTGTTTTGGCTGATTAGGGCTGGTTTTGGGTGTCTAAGGACTGGTTTTAGGGTGCTCGGCTGGTTTTGGGGTGCTCGGGGCTGGTTTTAGGTGTCTCAGAGCTGGTTTTAGGGTGCTCAGGGCTGCTTTTGGGTGTCCTAGAGCTGCTTTTCGGGTGCTCAAGGCCGTTTTCGGGGTGCTCAGGCCGTTTTCGGGGTGCTCAGGGCTGCTTTTGGGGTGCTCAGGGCTGCTTTTGGGTGTCCCAGAGCTGTTTTTAGGCTGCTCAGGGCCAGTTTTAAGCTGCTCAAGGCCACTTTTTGGGTGTTCAGGTCCAGTTTTAGACTGCTCAGGACCAGTTTTCGGGTGCTCAGGGCCACTTTTCGGGTGCTCAAGGCTGCTTTTAGGGTGCTCAGGGCCAGTTTTTGGGTGCTCAAGGCAGCTTTTGGAGTCTTAGGGCTAGTTTTAGGGTCCCAGGCCTCCTTTTCGGGTGCTTAGAGCTGGTTTTAGTTGCTTAGGGCAGGTTTGGGGTGTGTCAGGGCTGCTTTTCGGGTGCTCAAGGCCACTTTTAGGGTGCTCGGGGCCACTTTCGGACTCCTAGGGCAAGTTTTGGGGTCCCAGGCCTGGTTTTAGGGTGCTCAGGGCCAGTTTTAAGCTGCTCAAGGCCACTTTTAGGCTGCTCAAGGTCCCTTTTTGGGTGCTGGGGGCCCCTTTTTGGGTGCTCGGGGCCCCTTTTTGGGTGCTCAAGGCCACTTTTTGGGTGCTCAAGTCTGCTTTAGGGTGCTCAGGGCCACTTTCGGACTCTTAGGGCTAGTTTTGGGGTCTCAGGCCTGGTTTTAGGGTGCTCAGGGCCACTTTTCGGGTGCTCAGGGCCGCTTTTTGGGTGCTCAAGTCCGCTTTTTGGGTGCTCAGGGCCACTTTTTGGGTGCTCAAGTCCACTTTTTGGGTGCTCAGGGCCGCTTTTTGGGTGCTCAAGTCCGCTTTTTGGGTGCTCAGGGCCACTTTTCGGGTGCTCAAGTCCGCTTTTTGGGTGCTCAGGGCCACTTTCGGACTCTTAGGGCTAGTTTTGGGGTCCCAGGCCTGCTTTTAGGGTGCTCAGGGCCCGTTTTTGGGTGCTCAGGGCCACTTTTTGGGTGCTCAGGCCCACTTTTTGGGTGCTCAGGGCCACTTTTCGGGTGCTCACGTCTGCTTTTAGGGTGCTCAGGGCCACTTTTGGAATCTCGGGGCTAGTTTTGGGGTCCCAGGCCTGGTTTTAGGGTGCTCAGGGCCCCTTTTCGGGTGCTGAAGGCCACTTTTCGGGTGCTCACGTCTGCTTTTAGGGTGCTCAGGGCCACTTTCGGACTCTTAGGGCTAGTTTTGGGGTCCCAGGCCTGGTTTTAGGCTGCTCAGGGCCCCTTTTAGGCTGCTCAGGGCCAGTTTTAGGGTGCTCAGGTCCAATTTTCGGGTGCTCAGGGCCACTTTTCGGGTGCTAAAGTCCGCTTTTAGGGTGCTCAGGGCCCGTTTTTGGGACTCTTAGGGCTAGTTTTGGGGTCCCAGGCCTGGTTTTAGGCTGCTCAGGGCCCCTTTTCGGGTGCTCAGGGCCACTTTTCGGGTGCTCAAGTCTGCTTTTAGGGTGCTCAGGGCCATTTTTCGTGTGCTCAGGGCCAGTTTTTGGGTGCTCAAGGCTGCTTTTAGGGTGCTCAAGGCTGCTTTTAGGGTGCTCAAGGCCACCTTTAGGCTGCTCAGGGCCCCTTTTCGGGTGCTCAAGGCCCCTTTTCGGGTGCTGGGGGCCCCTTTTCGGGTGCCCCCCCCTCACCCCTCCCTTGCCCTCCTCCAGCCTCTCCTCCAGCGCTGGCGACGTCCCCCCCGCCGAGAAGAAGTACAAGCCCCTGAACACGGCCCCCAACGCCACCAAGGAGATCAAAGTGAAGATCATCCCTCCCCAGCGTGAGTTTGGGGGGGGGGGAACACCCCAATTTTGGGGGGGGGGCACCCCATTTTGGGGGGGTGGGGATGACACAGCTTTGGGGTAACCCCCTTTTTGGGGGCCCCCCCCCCCCCCCCCAGCCATGGAGGGTCTCGGCTTCCTCGACGCCCTCAACTCCGCTCCCATCCCCGGCATCAAGATCAAGAAGAAGAAGAAGGTTTTATCCCCGACGGCGGCCAAGGTGAGGGCGAGATTCCCGGGATAACGGCGCCTTTTCCTTGGATACGGGAGCCTCTGCCTTATCCCGGTGTTTTCCTGCTCTTCCCACAGCCCAGCCCCTTCGAGGGGAAGGCAGCTCCTGAAGCCACCTCCACCAAACCCTCGTCTCCGGAGCCCGCCGCGGCCTCCGAGCCCATGGATACGGATCGGCCGGGAACGCCGGTTCCCGCCGTGGAAGTGCCGGAGCCGATGGAGACGAGTGAGTGTGGGACAAGGCAGCGAGAATCCCATGGGATGACGGGGTGGGGAAGGGTGCTGAGCTCTTCCTTGTTCCCTTCCAGGCTCCTCGGAGGCGGGCGGTGATGCCAAAAACCTGGAAAACCCCTTGGAAAGCGGGCAGCTCACTAAGAAAGGCCGCAAGAAGAAGACAGTGAGTTGGCCGGAGGAGGGAAAACTCCGGGAATACTTCTACTTTGAGCTGGATGAAACGGAACGAGGTGAGCCCTAAGCTTTCCCTATGGATGGAGGGCTGTCGGGGAAAGGGGTATCCCGGAGGTGATCCCGGAATTCCTTGCCTAGTGAACGTGAACAAGATCAAGGATTTTGGGGAAGCGGCCAAGCGGGAGATGCTGAAGGACCGGCAGGCCTTCGAGACGGCGCGGCGCCTCAGCCACGATGCCATGGAGGAAAAGGTGCCTTGGATGTATCCCAAAGTCCTGGATCTCCCGGCTCCGCTCGTGGTGCCGGGCAGCGGGAGCCGGGAACGCTTCACCCAGGCCGAGAGGGAGAAGGGGATCCTGCAGGAGCTCTTCCTGTCCAAAGAGAGGTGAGCGCATCCCGTGGGATCGGCCCCCGTTTGTCCTCGCAGCTGCTGCTTCCCGCTTGGGATCCCGTTCCCGATGTCAGTGGGGGGGGGAGAGGATGGAGCTGGGATCCCGGAGGAGCAATCCGGCTGCTCTGGATCCACTCGGCAGCATCGGGATTGGGCACATGGAGGCGGCTTCCTCGGGGTGTGCGGGGCTCGGATCCCTTGGGATCCGGAGCTGGATGGTTCCAGGATCCCTTGGGATGCAGAGCCGGGTGGCCCCGGGATCCCTTGGGATGCAGAGCTGGATGGTTCCAGGATCCCTTGGGATGCAGAGCTGGGTGGCCCTGGGATCCCTTGGGATGCAGAGCCGGGTGGCCCCGGGATCCCTTGGGATGCAGAGCTGGGTGGCCCCATGATCCCTTGGGATGCAGAGCTGGGTGGTTCCAGGATCCCTTGGGATCCCAGGCTGGAATGGAGCCGCGCACCGGGATCAGGGGCTGGATTGCTCCTGGTGTGAGGAGCTGTAGGGATCCAGGGGCCGGATCCCAAAGGATCTGTGAACATGTGGAGCCGGGGGGGGGGTGGCTGCTGGAGGCCACATCCTTTGGGATCTTGGAGGGGTGTGGAATTGGGAGCTAAAGCCTTGGGGGGGTGGGGCACAGCAGGATCCCTGAGGATCCAAAGTTGGGAGCTGGATCCTTGAGGATCTTTGGGGGACAGGACAAGGGGATCCCGCAGGAATAGATGCTTCAGGGCAGGGGGGAGGCCACTGGATATCCCGATCCCGAAGAATCCCGAAGGATCCACCAACCCCTTTCCCTCCCTTCCCAGTGTTCCCGACAGCCCCCACGAGCCCGATCCCGAATCCTACGAGCCGCTTCCTCCCAAGCTGATCCCTTTGGATGAGGTAAACCCAAGCTCCCAACACCCCCCCATCCCCAAATCCCACCCCCCCCCCCATTCCCATCATTCCCAACCTCTTCCTCACCCCTTCCCCAGGACTGCTCCAGCGACGAGGTGCCTTATCCCGACGGATTGGAGCCGGGAGCAGCTTCCCCCTCTCCGGAAGCCGGCGCCAAGCTCCCGCCCGTCCTGGCCAACCTGATGGGAAGCGTCGGAGCCGGGAAGAGCCCCCAGGGGCCGGCTCCCGGCGCCGGCATCAACATGCAGGAGATCCTGAGCTCCATCATGGTACCTGCCCCCCATTCCCGAGGGATTCAGGGATGTGGGATCCAGGGGGGGACCCCCCCATTAAGCCGCTGTCTCTGTCCCCCCCCCCCACCCTAGGGTGGCCCCAGCACCCATAAAGCCGAGGAGCTGCTCAAGCAACCGGATTACTCGGATAAGATCAAGCATCTCCTGGGGAATCTGCAGGCGCCGGGGCCTGGAGGAGGTGAGGGGATATCGGGAATGCCGGGGGGGATATCGGGAATGCCGGGGGGGGACATTGGGAATGCCAAAGGGGGGGATATTGGGATATGGAGGCGGGAGGAGGGTGTAGTCCTGGGGGAGATGGTGGCTTAGGGGCACGGTGGGGACGCTGTTCCCTATTCCAACAGGGATTTAGGGATGGATTTGGGTTGGGAATGTGATGGGAACACTGGTCCATGTTCCAACAGGGATTTAGGGATGGATTTGGGTTGGGAATGCAATAGGGACACTGGTTCCTGTTCCAACAAGGATTTAGGGATGGATTTGGGTTGGGAATGCAATAGGGACACTGGTCCGTGTCCCAACAGGGATTTAGGGATGGATTTGGGTTGGGAACATGATGGGGACACTGGTCCATGTCCCAGCAGGGATTTAGGGATGGATTTGGCTTGGGAATACCATGGGGACACCGTTCCCTGTTCCAACAGGGATATAGGGATGGATTTGGCTTGGGAACACAATAGGGACAGGGATGGGAATGTGATGGGGACACGGTCCTGGCAGGGCCATTGGGAATGTCTTCGGGACACTGGTTCCTGCTCCAGCAGGGATTTAGGGATACCTTTGGCTTGGGAATGCGATGGGAACACTGGTCCCTGTCCCAGCAGGGATTTAGGGATACCTTAAGGGGGGGTGTGTGTGTGTATGTTGGGGTGTCCCCCCTTTCCCTAACCCCCCCTTTTTACCCCCCCCCCCCAGTGCCCCACGGCTTGCTGGGCCCCGGCCCCATGGCCAACGGCTTCCCGCCCGGCCCCAAGGCCCTGCAGCACTTCCCCCCGGGGGGGCCCATGCCAGGTAAGCACCCCCCAAAGGGGGGCACAGACACCCCAAAACCCCCCCAAACCCCCCCCCTCACCCCCAACCCCCCCTCACCCCTCTCTTCTCTTTCCCCTTCCAGGACCCCACGGAGGCGGCGGTGGGGGGGGGGCCCCGGCCTCCCCCCAGGCCCGGGGGGGGGGGGGATGGGAGGAGGCGGCCCCCGCCTTTTGGGGCCGCCCCCCCCGCCCCCCCCCCCTCAACGCGGCGGCGGCGACTTTTGGGACCCCCCCGAAGCCGGAGGAGGGGGGGGGGGAGGGGGTGGGGGAGGGGGATCGCTCCGCGGGGGGGGGGAGGAGGAGGGGGCGGGGGGGGATGCGCGGTGGGGGAGGGGGCGGGGGGGGCCCCCCCTTCCATCGCCCCCGCGGGCGGAGCGGCGCCGAGCCCCCCCCGCCCCCCCCGCCGCCCCCTCCTCCCCCCCCTCCCCCCTACCGGTGCCGCGGGGGGGGCCGCAGCGGGGGGCCCCCCCCTAGTGGGGGCGGGGGGGGCGCGAGGGGGGGCCCCCCCGGCGAGCACGTCCGAGGTCACCCCGGAGAGCACCCCCGGGGCCACGGCGGAGGCCACGGAGGAGGTAAATGTGGGGCGGGGGGGGGCGGCGGCGGGGGGGGGGCTTGGTTATGGGGGGGGCCCGGCCCCGGCCCTGGCTGGGAGGGGCCTGTGGGTGCCCCCTCCCCCCCGCCCCCCCCGCCCCCCCCTTTCTTACCGCGGTGGCGGGGGGGGGAGCCCCCCCCTCCCCATCACCCCCTGGAGCCCCCCGGGCCGTGGGGCAGGGGCCCCGATTGGCGCCGGCCCCCGATGGGGCTCTAGGGCAGGGAGAGAAGTGGGGGGCGGAGGGGTGTGGGGTGTGTCCGTCGTACCCCCCCCCCCCATCGCTCTCAGCCCCATAGAGGAGTGAGGGGGGAAGGGAGAGCCCCCCACCCCATAGCCGCAGGGTAGCTGTGGGGCTGGGGGGGGAGAGGGGAAGGAGGAAGGCGTGCTGGGTGTTAAACCCGGCTCGAGGGCAGGATCTATGGGGCTGTGACCCATAGCTGCCCGCAGGGACCAGCTCAGCCCCGGTGGCAAGTCTGTGGGGCAGAGAGAGGGGCGCTATGGGGCTCAACGGCTGCCCCATAGCAGGGCAGCCCCATTAGGGATGCAGTGGGTCCAGCACCAGCAGGCTATAGGGCAGGGGAAGGGGTGCTGTGGGGCGTACAGCCACCCCATAGGGGACGCAGCAGCTCCAGCACCAGGCTATAGGGCAGAGATGGGGGCACTGTGGGGCTCACATCTATCCCAGAGTGGGTCGGCCCCATAGGGAACGCAGCACCACCAGGCTATAGGGCAGAGAGCAGGGCGCTGTGGGGCCTGCCCCATAGCGGGAGCAGCTCCAGCATGGGGCTATAGGGCAGGGATAGGGGGCGCTGTGGGGCTCCCAGCAGCAAGCTATAGGGCAGGGATTGGGGTGCTGTGGGGCTCGCAGCACCCCACAGTGGACGCAGCAGCACCAGGGCAGAGATCAGAGAGCCCTGTGGGGCCAATAGCCGCCCCATAGAGGGTCAGCCCCATATGGGACGCAGCAGCTCCAGCACCACTCTGTGGGGCAGGGATCAGGGTGCTGTGGGGCTCAACAGCCACCCCATAGAGGGTCAGCCCCATAGAAGACACAGAGGCTCCAGCACCCGTCTATGGGGCAGAGAGAACCTGTGGGGCCAACCGCTACCCCATGGGGGGCGCAGCATCACCAGTCTATAGGGCAGAGATCAGAGCCCTGTGGGGGGCCACCAGCCACCCCACAGTGGGTCAGCCCCATAGGGGGCGCACCAGTCTATAGGGCAGAGATAACCTGTGGGGCCAACAGCTACCCTATAGAGGGTCAGCCCCATAGAAGACACAGAGGCTTCAGCACCAGTCTGTGGGGCAGAGATAACCTGTGGGGCCACCAGCCACCCTATAGTGGGTCAGCCCCATAGGGGACGCAGAGACTCCAGCGCCACTCTATAGGGTAGAGACAACTTGTGGGGCCAACCGCAACCCCATTGGGGGACTCAGCATCACCAGTCTATAGGGCAGAGATCAGAGCCCTGTGTGGGGCCACCAGCCACCCCACAGTGGGTCAGCCCCATAGAGGGCGTATCACTCTATAGGGCAGAGATCAGAGCCCTATGGGGGCCCTATAGGCGAGCAATCTCAGGGGGGCTCCCCCCCAACCACCGCCAGCCCCTCGCTCAGCGCCCCCCTCCTCCCTCCGCAGCGCTTCCATGGGGCCCGTTGCTGCCCCACAGCTGCCCCGCTCCCCCATAACCAACCCCGTCCCTTCCAAGCGCCGCCGCTGCTGCCGCCGTGGGGCCGGGGCCGCCGTGGGGCCGGGGCGCCGGCGCCTGACGCCCCCTTTTCCTCCCTGCCCCCTATGTGCCCCCTTTCTTGTCTCACGCAGACAGGTCGAGCCGCGCCGTCTGTCGCCACTTCATGCTGAGGGGCAGCTGCAGGTACGAGAACAACTGTGCCTTCTACCACCCCGGCGTCAACGGGCCCCCCCGGCCGTAGCCCTTCCTCCCCACATCCATCTTCTTCCTCACCCCCTTCCCCTTCCTCTTCCTCACCCTCGCGCTGCAGCCACCACGTTTATGGCTTCTATGAGGCCTCTTGTGATGCCCCCCCCCCCCCCCATATCCCGGCGCTGATGTGAACCCCCCCCATGGTGTTAAACCCCCCCCCCCAATGTTAAATCTGCCCCCCCCACCCCGAGAAGTGCAAAGCTATGGGGTGGAAGTGGCTGTGATGGGGTAGGAGTGGGCGCCTAAGTGTTAAGAGCTGGTTATGGGGTGGTAATGCCCGCTTATGGGGTGGTAATACCCACTTATGGGGTGTTCATAGCCACTTATGGGGTGTTCATAGCCACTTATGGGGTGTTCATAGCCACCTATGGGGTGTTAATAGCTGCTTATGGGGTGTTAACAGCCACCTAAGGGGTGTTAATACTCATCTATGGGGCAGAGTTATCCACCTAAGGGGTGTTAATACCCATCTATGGGGCAGAGTTATCTCCCTCAGGGGGTTTTAATAGCCACCTAAGGGGTATTAACACCCATCTATGGGGCAGAGTTACCCACCTAAGGGGTGTTAATACCCATCTATGGGGCACAGTTACCCCCTTCAGGTTGTTAATACCCACCTAAGGGGTGTTAACACCCATCTGTGGGGCAGAGGTATCCCCCTAAGGGCTGTTAATACCCATGTGTGGGGCAGAGTTACCCCCTTCAGGTTATTAATACCCACCTAGGGGATGTTAACACCCATCTATGGGGCAGAGTTACCCCCCTCCGGGTGTAAATACCCACTTAGGGGGCAGAAATATCCTCCTCGGGGTGGAAAGGGGCACCTAGGGGGTGTAAACACCCACCTATGGGGCAGAAGTACCTGGTTATGGGGCTGAAATACCCTCCTCGTGGTTTAAATACCCCCTTCAAGGGGTGTAAATACTCACCTGTGGGGCAGAGTTACCCCCCCAGGGTGTAAATACCCACTAAGGGGTGTAAATAGCCCCCCCCAGGGTGTAAATACCCACTAAGGGGTGTTAAAACCCACTTAGGGGGCAGAAATACCCACTTCGGGTTGTAAATACCCACCCATGGGGCAGAAATAGCCGGTTTTGGGGGGAAAAAATACCCCCCCCGGGTGTAAATACCCACTTATGGGGCAGAAACCCCCACTTAGGGGGCACAAATTCTAACTCTCCCCCTCCAGCAGCACATAAGGGGTGTAAGCCCCCCCCCCGAGGTGTAAATCTCTATCTATGGGGTGCAAGCCCCCCCCCCCCAGCCTCTAAACACCCACTTATGGGGTGCAAATACCAACTTGGGGGGGGCAGAACCCCCCTTCCCTAGGGTGCAACCCCCCACTTATGGGGCACAGTTACTCACAGTGGGGGGGGTGTAAATCCCCCAATCCAGGGGGGCCGGCCCCCCCTGCGTGTACCCCCCCCCCCATAGGTGCAGCGCCCCCCATAGGAGGGTGGAACCACCCCAATACACTAAATACCCCCCCCAGGGGGGTAAATACGCCCCCGAGGGGGGGGCAGAACGAGCCCCTTTGGGGGGTCATTTCCCCTCCCCCCTCCTTGCGCTGCCGCCGACGGGGGGGGGGGGGGGAGGGGCTGCGCCGATGGGGGGAGGGGCCGGGGGTGGGGGAGGGGCTGCGCCGGAAGCTGTTTTCTGTGAAAACATGGGGTGGGGGAGGGGCGGCGCGGGGCCCCTCCCCCCTTTTGTATATTTTGTACATGGAGAATAAACCGATGGTGGGAAAAAAAGCAGCGTGGGGGGAGGGGCCGCGAGCCTGGTCACGTGAGCGCCGGGGGGAGGGGGGGGGGGCACTTGGGGGGCGCGGTGGGGGTGCTTGGGGGGCACAGTGGGGCGCAATGGAGTGGTCGTAATGGGGACACTTGGGGGGCACAATGGAGGGGTCACAATGAGGACACCTGGGGGGCGCAGTGGGGCCCATTAAGGGGTCACAATGAGGATATTTGGGGGGCACAGTGGGGCACAATGGAGCCCGTTAAGGGGGCACTTGGGGGGCGCAATGGAGGGATCATAATGAGGACACTTGGGGGGCACAGTGGGGCGCAATGGAGCCCATTAAGGGGTCACAATGGAGACACTGTGGGGCACAATGGGGACACTTGGGGGGCACAATGGAGGGATCACAACGGGGGGGTCATAATGGGGACACTGGGGCACTTGGGGGCACACTGAGGGGTCACAATGGGGACACTTGGGGGGCACAATGGAGCCATTAAGAAGTCACAGTGGGGATACTTGATGGGCACAACAGGGCCAGTTGGGGGGCACAGTGGGGCTGCTGTGGGGCGCAATGGAGCCCATTAAGGGATCACAACGGGGGGGGTCACTATGGGGACACTTGTGGGGCACAACAAGCCATTGAAGGGTCACTTAGAACCCATTGATGGTTCACTCTGGAACCTACTGATGCTTCCCTCTGCATCCTCCAACCCCCATCACCCCACTTCACACCCCCTTTGCACCACATCTCTTTATTCCATGGGTCCGGGGGGAGTGGGGGGGTGATGTTCAGCATGCCCCCCCCCCCCCTCCCCAGCCCCACATCTCCTGCCCCCTTTATTTCACTCCCGGGGCCGGTGGATCACGACCTCCCCCAGCGCCTCCAGCACCTCCCGTTTGTAATCCTCGAAGTCTCCGTCGATCTGGCTGAGCCCTTGGTCCTCCACCACCCAGAGCTGGCAGCTCGTCTCCGTGATCAGCCGCGCGTCGTGGCTCACCACGATGACCGCTATTGGGTGCGGGGGGGGGGTGACGTCACGCTGACGTGGCGATGACGTCATCACCCCCACACACACCTTTCCCCCTTCCCCATCTCACCTCCCTTATAGTCATTGATGGCATCGGCCAAGGCGTCAATGGACTCGATGTCCAGGTTGTTGGTGGGTTCGTCCTGGTGTGGGAAAAAAGGGCGGGGTCTCAGCGATTGGCTCCGCCCCCTTTTTTTGGGCCCCCGCCCCCCCCCCCCGCACTCACCAGGATGAGGACGTCGGGCTCGCGACACGCCAGCTCCGCAAACACCACCCGGGCCTTCTGCCCGCCTGCGGCCATAAAGGGGGCTCAGCCCCATAGCTCCGCCCCTCACCCCGGCTCTGATAGGCTCAGAGCCCTGCCAGTCACACCCAGCCACCTATGGGCTCGCGCTCCCCTTCCCACGCCCCATTGAGACGTCCCTGTGTGTCAATCGGCACAAGCCACGCCCACGCGGTACTGGCGCCGCCTATTGGCTCCTGCCTGCAGGAGGAGGCCACACCCCCTTTTCCCATGCTCTCCTTCCCCATTGAGACCTCTGTGTGTGTCAATTGGCACAAGCCACGCCCACCCCGGGGCTGGCTCCACCCCCTGGCGACGCCCTGCCCCTTCCCATAGCCCCTCCCACCTTCCCCTAGTGAAACCCCGCCCCTTTTCTAGCACCGCCCCTCAATGGCCACGCCCCCATTGGAAGCCCCGCCTCCACAGCGCCATCTCCTTCCCATTCATAAATGCTCCCCTTACTCACAGCCCAAATCCCGCCCCCCCAAGCCCTAAAACCCACCCCCCAACCCCAAATCCCAACCCCTCAGCCCCAAAACCTGCCCCCCAGCCCCAAACTCCCCATCCCCCGCCCCAAACTCCACCCTCTCAGCCCCAAATCCTGACTCCACAGCCCCAAATCCGGACTCCCCACCCCCAAACCCTGCCCCCCAGCCCCAAATCCCGCCCCCCCGGCTCAGACCACCCCCCCACCGGAGAGCTTGGCGATCTGCAGCGTGTGCGCGTGTCCCTCGAGCCCGAAGCGCCCCAGGCACTTGCGGGCGTCCTGGTGGGGCAGGTTGAAGCCGCGCTGCAGGTACTCGGCCGCCGTCTCCTCCAGCCGCAGCTGCTCGGCCGCTTGCTGGTTGAAGAACCCCACTTTCTGCGGGCGGGGAGGGGGGGACACAGGATCAGGACAAGTCCCCCTTTACCTCCCCCCCCCTTTTCCCCTTCAAGCCTCCTCCTTTCCCTTTCAAACCCCTCCTTTTTCCCCTTAAAGCTCCCCCCCTCCCCTTCAAACCCCCCCTTTTCCCTCCAAGACCCCCCCTTTCCCCTTCAAACCCCCCTTTCTCCTTCAAACTCCCTCTTTTCCCTTTCAAACCCCCCCCTTTCTCTTAAAAGCCCCCCCTTTCCCCTCAAGCCCCCCCCATTTCCCCTTCAAAACCCCCCCTTTCCCCTTCAAACCCCCCCTTTCTCCTCCAACCTCCCCCTTTTTCCCCTTAAAGCCCTCCTCTTTCCCCTCCAAGCCCCTCTCTTTCCCCGTCAAACCCCCCCATTTCCCCTTCAAACCCCCCCTTTTCCCTCCAAACCCCCCCTTTTTCCCTTGAAGCCCCCCCTTTGCCCTTCAAACCCCCCATTTCCCCTCCAAGCCCCCCCTTTCCCCTTCCCCTTTGCTGCAGAGGCGGCCTCTATGGAGCTAAACCACGCCCCCAAAGATAAGCCACGCCCCCTCCACATAGGCTCCGCCCCCCACCCTCATCAGCCAATCCCTGCACAGGCCACGCTCCTTCCCTATAGGCCCACCCCCTTAAATCAGAGCCTTTGTACCCTGTATTAAGCCCTGCCCCTTGTGTTAAACCCCGCCCCGTTAAGCCCCGCCCCCCTTTAAGACCCGCCCCCCACTCACCAGCCGGTGGTTCCTCCGCATCTGCCCCCTTGTCTGCACGAAAACACCATCATTTGGGGGGGGACACCCCAAAATCCAGCCCCCCCCAAGCCCAGGACCCTCAAACCCTCCCCCTAGCACCCCACACCCCTTGGGGACACCCCAAAACCCTCCTGGGGGGTTATTTCAGGGTGTGTCTCCCCCCCAAAACCAAGCCCTCCCTCCCACCTTGTGCCCCCCATGCCCATTTTAGAGGTGCCCCCCCCCCCGTTTCTGGGGGTCCGTACCGGTGTGAGCTGCCCGGTCAGCAGCTGCAGCAGCGTGCTCTTCCCCACACCGTTGGGGCCCACGATGCAAACTTGGGGGGGGATATAGGGAAAAAAGGGGGGGGTCCCCAATGAGCTGGGTTATTGTGGGGTCCCCTGGAACCCCCCCCGGGTTGACGGAGGGTGTTTATGTAGGGTCTCACCCCGTGAGTCCATGTCGATGCCGAAATCCAGGTTGCGGAACAGCAGCTCCTGCCCCTCATAACCAAAATCAACGCCTGGAAAAGGGGGGGATGAGAGGTTGGGGGGGGTCCTGACACCCCTAAATCCCCCCCAGTGTTCGCTGCACCCCCCAAAGCCCCATAAACCCCCTTTAGCGCTCCCTAAATCACCCCATAACCCTCCCTTGGTGCTTTGTGTCCCCCCCAAACCACCCCATAACCCCCCTCCTTGTGCCCCCCAAGTGCCCCCCAGGTGCCGGTACCGTGGAGGCCGAGGATGGGGGGGCTGAGGGGGGGCGGGTTGGGGAAGGTGAAGCGCACGGTGTATTCCCGGGGCCTCTTGAGCAGCTCCGGGGCTTCGGCCGCCTCCTCGGCCGCCGTCCGGCGCCGGCACTTCTGCTGCTTCCGTGTCAGAGCCTCCTTCGTCTGCTTCTCCTAAGGAAGAACAAGGGGATCCAGTCAGGAATCCCATCGGGAATCCGCTCTGGGATCCATCAGCAAACCCCTTCCGAGCAGCCATGGGGTAACAACCGCAGTAACCCCCCCTCCAAGCATGAATCTGGCCCCACATCCCTCCGAATTCCCTGCTTGGAACCAGCCCCGTGGCAGCAGGATCCTGAGGGGGTCAGGATTGCTCAGGATGGGGATCTGGGAGCGAATCCCAAAGGAAGCGGATCCCAAAGGGAGCTCCCATCACTCACCGCCTGCTTGGTGGATTTGCCCCCAGCTTTGAGGTCTCGGAGCTTCTTCTCCTGCTTCTCAAACTGCTTCAGCAGCTCCTTCTGCTTCTGCTGGTACATCTTCTTGAAGGTCACTGAGGGGGTACGTTGGGGGGGTTGGAAGGGTAATTACCCCCTTTTAATTACCCCAACCCCCTTTATTTGCCCCCCACGCACTGTAGTTGCCCCGGTAGTAGAAGAGGCGCTGAGCATCGAGGTGGATGATGTCGGTGCAGACGTCGTCCAGGAAGCCCTGGTCGTGGGACACCACCAGCAGCGTCTTCTTCCAGGTCTGTAGGTAGCTAAGGCAAAGTGGGGGGGACAAAGGGACATTGTGGGGACCCCCTTTTGTCCCTTGTCCCCCCCCCTTTTGGCCCCCCCTATCCTCACTTGTTGAGCCAGATGACAGCGTTGAGGTCCAGGTGGTTGGTGGGTTCATCCAGCATCAGCAACGTGGGCTCCATGAACAAAGCCCTGAGGGGACACTGGTGTCACTGATGGCTCCTTCGCTGTCCCCCCCTTCCCCCGTCCCCCCTTTTCCTGCCGCTCACCGCGCCAGGGACACCCTCATCCGCCACCCCCCGGAGAACTTCCTCGTGGCTCTGTTCTGCATCTCCGGGTTGAAGCCGAGACCAGCCAGGATGCGCCGGGCTTTGGCTTCAGCGGCGGCCGCGCCGATGGCCCGCAGCTCCTCGTACACCTACAGCGACGAGGTGAGTGTTAAATTAAGGGGGGGTGGTCTCAATGGGGCCCCCCCCCGGCCCCAAATATCCCTTCACCTTCTCGAGGCGCTCGGCCACTGCGTCGTCCCCTCGCTCCAGCATCGCCTGCAGCCGCTTCTCCTCCTCCAGCAGCCGGAGCCGTTTGGTGTCAGCCTTTAGCACCGCCTGCACCGCTGGGGTGTCGTCTGCCACCACCTCTGGGGGACACAGAGAGTGGGTTTGGGGAGGTTTGGGGGGGGGGGGGATAGGTAAGGGTCCCCCCCCCGGACTCACCTTGCTCGCAGAGCAGCACGTCGATGTTGGGGGGGATGCTCAGCGCCCGGTTCGCGATGTGCTTCAGCAGCGTCGTCTTGCCTTTGCTGGGGGGAAATGAGGGGTTCAAGGGTGCTATTAATGGGGGGGACACCCCCCTTATTAACCTCCCTGCAAAGTGGGGGGCACCCACCCGTTGGGTCCCACGAGGCCGTAGCGGCGCCCGGCCACGATGTAGAGGTCGGCGTTGACGTAAAGCTCTTTGCCGTGCGCTGAGATGCTGAACTTCTCCAGCTGGGACAAGGAGGGATGAGGGGGATCAGGCCTCAGACCCCCCCCAGCCCAGCACCCCCTTTGCCAGTGCAATGGCATGCCCAAAATCCCTCTTTTCGCCAATATAATGGCGTGTTCCAGCTCCCTCCACCCCTTCCCAGCACAATGGTACGGTCCAGTCCCCCCCGTTCCCACTATATCACCATCATCCACCTCCCCCTTCCCACTATATCACCCCAGACCCCCCCTTTCCCCTCAATATAATGGTTTCCCCCAGTTGCCCCCTCCCCAGCATGTCCCAGTCCCCCCCTTCCCATCACAATGACACAACCCAGGTCCCCCCCTTTCCCCTCCCAATGGCCCATCCCACCCCCCCCACTTCTTATTGCAATGACTAGGACATGGACGATACCACTTCCTTAGCATGGGGGGGGACAGATCACATAGTACCTTATGGAAGGACGTAGATAGGTGAATTTTGGGGTGATTTTGGGGGTTTTTGGGGTGCCCAAGGGAGTTTTGGGGCTCACTTTGATGTCAGAGGCGTTCTCCAGCATGGCCTGTCGTGAGGAGAGCTCGGCTTGGGACACCGAGAAGTCGTTCTCGCCCGCAGCCGCCGCTGCCTTGATGGTGGCGACTTGTCGCTCATACTCCATCTTTTTGGGGGGGGGCCACAAGGGGAAGGGGGCGTGGTTAACGTTAAGCCACGCCCCCTTGTCACATAACCCCGCCCCTTGTCCCTCAGGCTCCGCCCCCTTTACCTGTTTCTTCATCTTCTTCTTCTCCTTCTTGCTGACGCGGGCGTCGGGCTCCACCTTCCTCTCTTCCTCCTCCTCTTCCTCCTCAGGCTGCCCCACATCAGCCCCACATCAGCCCCACGGCAGCCGGGGGGCTCCCCCCCGTCCCCTCATCCCAAGGGACTCACGGGCTCGCTGCCCTTCCGGGGCTCTTCCTCCTCTTCATCATCATCATCCTCATCCCGTAGAGCCGTGAACTTGTTCTGGGGGGGGGGGGGACGGACACATGATGCAATATAGGGGAGATACAGCACTTGAGCCCCCACCAAAAAGCGACCCCCCCCTTCTCACCTTCCTGCCTTTGGGCCTCGTATCCTCATCGGAGCCTTCGGCCTCATCCTCACTGGTGGCTTTTCCCTGCGGGGAAACAAGGGGATGAGAGGCTGAAGTATGGGGGGACTCCAGCACCCTACCATGGGGTGCCCCCTCCCCACAGCGCCCTTCACCTGCCACTTGCTCTTGGTCTTCTCGTTCTTGCGGCTCTTCTTCTTCTTCTCCCCGTCCTCTTCCTCCTGCCGGGAGCCGTCGGAAGTGGGAACCAGAGATACACAGGACCCAGCTTTTGGGGTGCCCCTCGGGCAGCCCTGGCCCCCCACCTTGTTGCTTTTGCCCTTGCCAGGCCGCAGCCCCTCGTCCTTCCTCTTCTCCTCCTCCTCCTCCTCCTCGCTCTGCTCTTGGTTCAGCGCCGCAAAGACGTTGCCACCCTGGGGGGGGGGGACGGCACCCCAAAATGTTTCCTTCCCCTTCCCAAAACTCCAGAGGATCCCAGTTTTCCCTCCCCCATCAAACTTTAGCTCCTTTCCCTTATTATTTTCCCACTTATTTTGGCATCCCCTCCCCCCCAAATTCACCCCCTCCATGCACTCACCTTCCTCCTCCTCCCCCCTTTCCTGGGGGCTGGAGCTGTTTGGGGGGAGAGGAAGGGGATGGAATCAATGAGGGATCATGGAGCCCCAGCCCAGCGCTTCCCGGTGGGATGCTCTTGGGAATGGGGAGGTGGGGGGGGGGAGGAAGAGCCAGGCCTCACCTTCCTCTTCCTCCTCATCGCTGTCAGCAGCCGCCAGCTCCTGCAGGCGCCGGCTCAGCTCCACCTCGTCGGGCTCCGGCTCCGCTCCCGGCCGCCGCCGCTCCTTCCGCCGCTCCTTTTTCCTTCGGGAAGCCTGGAAAAGGGGATGGAAAACCCTCTCATTAACCCCCCCTCCCTGTCCCCACCCCCTTCATTAGCGCTCAGTCACTGCACACCCCCCCCCCACCCCATCATTAACCAACCTGTTGGGGAGGCGCCTCCTTGGCCGCGGGCGGGGGGGGCTCCGCGGGCGCCGCTTTCTCCTCCTCCACCAGCTCCTCGAAGAACTGGGGGGGCAAAGGGAAGGGTGGGGGTCGGGGGGGGGCAGGTTTAGGCTCAAGGGCAGGGATCAGGGCTCAAGCACTCACTGATTTCTTGCCTCGTCGGTCCTTCTTGCCCTTCTTCACTGGCTGGTCTGGGAAAGGGAAGGGAAAGGGGAAAAAGAGGGAAGGAAAAGGGAAGGATGAGGGAAAGGGGGGGCTCAGGCACCCAGAGACACCCCTATAGCTGCCCCCCATGGGCTATAGGTGCCGGGGACCCGGGTGTCCCCCTCCCTCCAGCCTGACAGTGCAGCCAGGATCCCCCTGAGGGGTTAATTGCTCCATTCCAAGTGGGAATTCTCCCTTTCCAAGTGGGAATTCCTGCCTTCCAAGTGGATATTCCCCCCCCAGAGGTTAATTCCCCCCTCAAAGGGTTAAGTCCCCCCTTCCAAGTGGGAATTCACCCTTTCCAAGTGGATATCCCCCCTTTCTAAGTGGAAATTCACCGCTTAAAGGCTTAATTCCCCCCTTCCAAGTGGGAATTCCCCCCCCCAAAGGTGAATTCCCCCCTTCCAAGTGAAAATTCACCCTTTCCAAGAGGAAATTTCCCCCTTAAAATGTTAATTCCACCCCTGAAGTGGAAATTCCCCTTCCAAGAGGTTAATTCCCCCCTCAAAGGGTTAATGCCCCCCTTCCAAGTGGAAATTCACTCTTTCCAAGAGGAAATTTCCCCCTTAAAGGGTTAATTCCCCCCCTCAAAGGCCTAATTCCCCCCTTCCAAGTGGAAATTCTCCCTTTCCAAGTGGGAATTCCCCCTCCAAGAGCTTCGTTGCCCCCCCAAAGGGTTAATTCCCCCCTTCCAAGTGGGTATCCCCCCCCAAAGAGTTAACCACCCCCCCCGGGACCCACCCCCCTCTGTGTCCCGTCCCCCCCCCCCAGCCCCCCTCCCCTCCCCGCAGCTCCGCGGGGTCCCGGTGCCGGTCCCGGTGCGGGTCCCGGTGCCGGTCCCGGCGCTCACCCGGGCCCTCGCCGTCCCCCCGCCATTCCTCCTGCTTGGCCGCCGCCGGCCGCGCTCCCTTCGGCATGGCCGGGCGCCGCGCACTGCGCCTGCGCGGCCACCGACACCCCGCCTGGAGCGCGATGGCGCCGCTTCCGATTGGCTCGTTGCATGCCAACGCCACGCCCACTCCGTTCTGATTCTCTCTCCCATTGGTTCCCCCCTGCTAACTCATCCTCCCATTGGTCCGCTCTTCCTCTGAGCCGACAGTTCATGCCATTGGATAATCCTTTTGCTTCTCCCCGCCTTCCCGCGCTCGGATTGGCTGCGGGCGGGCTCCGCCTCGTTACGTCGCGTCGCGTCATGCCCCGCAAGCGGCCGTTCAGCGCCAAGAAGAAGAAGCAGCAGCTCCGCGACCGGCGCGAACGGAAGCGGGGCGGTGAGAGGGGCCGGGCCGGGGCCGAGCCGAGCGGGGCGGGGCGGGAACCGGGCCCGGAGCGGGGCCGGGGGGGGAACGGAGCTCGGGAGGGGAGCGGGGCTCGGGGGGGAGCGGGACCGGAGGGAGAGACGGGCCGGGAGGGGTGAGAGGGGCCGGGAGGGGAGCGGGTTGGGGGGGAACAGGGCCCGGAGCGAGGCGAGGGGGGGAGCGGGGACGGGAGCGGGAGCCGGGGAGGGGAGCGGGACCGGGGGTTGAGAGGGGCCGGGGAGAGCCGGAGCGGGGAGGGGAGCGGGGCCCGGGGGGGAGCCGGGCTCGAAGAGGGGGGAGCGGGGCCCGAGAGGGAACGGGGCTGGGGGGGAAGCGGAGCCGGGGGCGGGGGGGAGAGGGGCCCGGGGGGCAGCGGTACAGGGGGGGAACGGGGCCCGGGGAAGGGAGAGGGACCGGGGAGGGGAACGGGGCTCGGGGAGGGGAATGGGAACCGGGAGCGGGGTGTGAGCGGGGCCGGGGCGGCAACGGGACCGGGAGGGGGAGAAGGACTCGGGGGGGGAGCGGGGTTCCGGGAGGGAACGGGGCTGAGTGGGAGCGGGACCGGGGGGGAACGGGGCCGGGGGGCTGAGCAGGGCCGAGGGGGGAGCGGGGCCCGGGGGGAGCAGGGCTTGAAGGGGGCTGGGGACGGGGGGGGGTGAGCAGGAGGGGAGCGGGGCTTCGGGGGCCTGGGGGTGGAGAGGGGCCCTGGAGGGAGGTGAGCGGGAACCGGAGAGGGGGAGCGGGGCCGGGGCAGGAGCAGGACTGGGGAGGGGAGTGGGATTCGGGGGGGGAGTGGGACCCAAGGGGGAGTGGGGCCTGGGTCCTGGTCTCCGCTGACCCCCCCCCCCGGTTCTCTGCCCGCAGACCCCCCGGCAGCGCCTGGCTCAGGCCCAGGCAGCCGCAGCGGGAGCCAGGAGCGCGGCAGCGATGCGGCCGCCGCCGAAGCCGGGGATCCGGTTCCCCCTCCCCACCGCCGCCATGACCCCAGCAGGTAACCGGGGGGGAAGAACAACGGTGTTGGGGGGGGGTCCGGGTGGGTTCAATGAAGGGGACCCCGGTGCGAGGCCTCCGGTGCCCGGCAGGTTCCGGCTGCAGCTGGGGGGGCCCCGGGCTGAGGCCTTGGCGCGGCGGCGGCGCCGGGCGCAGGAGGAGGTGCTGGAGCTGCTGCCCGAGAGCGCGCTGGAGCTGGACCCCGACACCATCTATGGGCCAGGTGAGACCCAGAGCTAATGGGGGGGGGGTAATTAAGCAAGAAGAGGGGGTAAAACCCATGGGAGGGGGGTAATTAATTGTGGGGGGAGTGGGTAATGCCATGGGGGGGGAAAGGGGGTGGAAAAGGGATGTTGATGGTGGCTGAGGTGGTGTTTAGGTGGGTGGGAAGGGGAGGAAGGGGCCGGGGGGGCCAAATCCTGCCTGGAGGGGCCGGTGGGACGCAGGTTACCCGGTGCCAGGCCTGGACTTCCCCCGGCGGCCGCCCTGGAGCTTCGCCATGAGCCCCGAGGAGCTGCGGGCGCGGGAGGAAGCGGCTTTCGGCGCCTTCCTGAGGGCCCTGCAGGAGAACCAGCACCCTGAGGGTGAAGATGATGGAGGAGATGTGGCACCCTTTGAGCGCAACCTGGAGGTGAGCGGGGCACCCATGGGTGCTGGGGGGGTTCAGGGGATACAGGAGGGGGTGTTAAAGGAGGTTATTTGTGTTCTCCATAGACATGGCGCCAGCTTTGGAGGGTGCTGGAGATGTCCGATGTCATCCTGCTCATCACCGACGCGCGGCACCCGGTGAGTATGGAGGTGACCCACACTTGTAGGGTGGAGAGCACCCATGGGTCAAGGTTACAGCTCACACCCCGCCCCATGGCAGGCGCTGAACGTGCCCCCCGCGCTGGCCACCCACGTCACCCGGGAGCTGGGCAAGGGGCTCATCCTCATCCTCAACAAAGTGGATCTGACGGCCCCCGCCGTGGCCACCGCCTGGAGCCACCTCCTGCGCCGCCGCTTCCCCACCGCCCGCGTCGTCCCTTTCACCTCCGCCCCCCGACGGGACCCCGCGCCCGGTACGGACCCAGCAACCGGGTGGGAGAGGGTGACGTTGGGTGACAGGGGTGTCCTGACACCCCTTTTCTCTCTGTAACCCCCCTAAAGGGCTGCAGAGGAGGCAGAGGAGGGGAGGAGGCTGGAGCCGGGCTGTGGGGCCCCGGCAGCTGCTGGAGGCTTGTGAGAGCATCGTGGGGGGAGAAGGTGAGTGGGGCACCCATGGGTGCTGGGTGGGTGAATGAAGGGGAAGGGATACGTGCATCTAGTCACTCATTTGGTGACCCTTTGGGTGCTGGTTGGGGGTTCTCTGTGTCCCATGGGTGCTGGTGGGGGATTCCATATCCCTTTTGGGTGCTGTTTGGGGGTTCTTTTTGTCCCATGGGTGCTGGTAGAGGAGTCCATGTCCCTTTTGGGTGCTGGTTGGGGGTTCCTTGTGTCCCATAGAGGATTCCATGTCCCTTTTGGGTGCTGGTTAGGGGGTTCCTGTGTCCCATGGGAGCTGGTGGGTGATTCCATGTCCCTTTTGGCTGCTGGTTGGGGGTTCCCTGTGTCTCATGGGTGCTGGGTGGGGGTTCCCTGTGTCCCATGGGGCAGTCCATGTCCCTTTTCGGTGCTGCTGGGGTGTTCCCTGAGTGCTTATGGATGATTCCCTGTATCCCCTTGGGTGCTAGAGCTCCCTTGGGTGCCCCCACATCACCCCCCATTGCTTTGCAGTGGATCTGAGCAGCTGGCGAGCGCGGCTGGACCGGGCGGAAGCGGCGGCAGCACGAGGGGAAGAGGAGGAGGAGGAGGAAGAGGAAGGGCAGCAGGAGGAGGAGGGAGACGGCGACGAGGCCGGTGACGGTGACGAGGACGGAGCCATGATGGCACCGCGGCAGTGGGAGCGCTACCGCCATGGGGTGCTCACCCTGGGCTGTGTTGGTGAGGGGCGGGGCTTCACCGGGGGGGTGGAGCTTAACGGCGATGAGCCAATAGGAGGGGTGAGGTGGCACCCAGGGCGTGTGGCCTAATGCAAATGGAGGCGTGGCTTCATGTAGAAGGGGCGGGGCTTGATGGAGATGGACCAGTGGGAGGGATTGGAGCTTCAGGGGGTGGGGCTTGATCCAGGGCTTCTAGTACTTAGAAAGGGGCAGAGCCTGACTGGGGGCGTGGCCTTAGGTGGGGGCGTGGTTTCACCCAGGGGGCGGAGCTTCATGGCAATGGGTCAATGGGAGGGGTGGAGCTCCAGGGGGCGTGGCTTCATCCAGGGGGGGCTGGTACTAAGGGGGCGGAGCCTGACCGGGGGGGCGTGGCCTTAGTGGGGTTGATTGACAGAAAATGGCAGTGAATGGGCTGGGTTGGGGGGTCCAGGCCTGATCTTGCCCCCTCCCCGCAGGACTGCCCAACGCAGGCAAGTCGTCGGTGCTGAACGCGCTGGTGGGCCGCAGCGCCGTCAGCGTGTCCCGGGCCCCTGGCCGCACCCGCTACTTCCAGACCCATTTTCTCACCCCCCGCGTCCGCCTCTGCGACTGCCCCGGCCTCGTCTTCCCCTCCCGGGCCCCCCCGGCGCTGCAGGTGGGTCCCAGCCCTATTCCCCACCCTTCACGCTGCTTTCACCCCCATTGAGCTTATCCTGTGTCCCCCCCCAAAGGTGCTGGCGGGTGTCTACCCCATCTCACAGCTGCAGGAGCCCTACTCGGCTGTGGGGTACTTGGCTTCTCGCCTCCCGCTGCCACCCCTCCTCCAGTTGCGGCCCCCCAGTTCTGCAGGAGGCTGGACAGCGTGGGATATCTGCGAAGGTAGGTCGCTTTTGGGGTGAATTAATGAGAAATTGGGTTTCTTTCTTGTTATTAATGAGGTTTTTTGGTCGTCTTTGCTTAGCATGGGCGGAGAAACGAGGTTACAAGACAGCAAAGGCAGCTCGGAACGACGTGTACCGGGCAGCCAACAGCATCCTGCGCCTGGCGGCCGAGGGACGACTCCGGCTCTGCCTGCGACCCCCTGGATACGCTGCCCAGAAGGGTGAGTGTCCCCCAAAACCCTCCTGGGGGGGGGTCTCAGCCAATGAGGGACCTGGATTTAGGTTTTGGGGGGTGTTTGATGGATGCTGGGACCCCTCATGGGGGGTGTGTGTGTCCCCCAGACCTGTGGGAGCAGCACCCCGAGACGGCAGCGCTGGCGGCACTGCAGGAGCGGGGGGAGCCGGGGGTCCAGGGCTCTGTCCCCCCAGAAGAGGGGTCGACCTCGGAGGAGGAAGAGGAGTGTGACAGTGATGAGGGGGCGGAGCCTGGGGAGGCCACGCCCCCCGCCAGCACCGCAGCCAATCCCTTTGCTCTGCTGGGAGAGGATGAGTGTTAGCCCCACCCCCTGCCACACCGCCGATACCATATATGGAATAAAGGCAGCTTTATTTCCGCAAACGGCGTTTTCTGATTGGGTACAGGCCGCTTCTGCGGGGACCAATCCGAGCTCATGTCGCCGCTCTGTTGCTGGGCAGGGTTTATCCTTGGGGGTCCCCTGGGGGAGCGAGATAGACACGCCCCCTTTGTAGCCCCACCCACACCTTCCCTTATATGGCTTTAACCACGCCCCCCGTGCCTCCCAAGCCCCGCCCCTCATTCATTGGCTCCATGCCCTCACTGACCTGGGGCCGGGGCTTGCTCCAGTGGGGGGGGCTCCAAAGTGGGGGTCTCCAAGGGGGGGGTCTCCAGGATGGGGGGCTCCCGGCAGAGGTACCGGCGGTGGCGGCCGCAGCTCCGGCACCGCAGCACGGTGCGGGGCTGGCCCCGACCTGCGGATGGGATTTGGGGGGGTCCATGTCACCCCTGTTGCCTTCCAAACCCTCCCCAAAGGGGGGGTACCCCAAGCCCCCAGACCCACCTCGCAGGCGCAGGCACCCCCCAGCCCCGGGCAGCAGCAGGGAGCAGCAGCGGCGGCACACGACGCGCTTCACCGAGGGGGATCTGTGGGGTGGGCACCCATATGGTGTGGGGGGGGGGGGTTAGGATCCCTTCTATGGGTGTTGTCCCCCCCCCCCATGCCATGGGGTGCCCCCCACCCCTCTCCCCTTCCTCACAGGCGCAGGACGAGGCGGCGCGCGGTCCCGCGCTGGATGCTGCAGTAGAAGCGGGCAAGCGCGGGGCTGTGGGGCAGCACCCAGTGCGCGGCCTGGGGGGGGAAACACGGCTGCAGCCTCCTCTACTGCCCCATAGGGCCCCCCGAACCCCTCCTGTGCCCCCCACTAAGTACCCCTGGACCTCCCTAACCCACATAAAGCACCCCATAGCCTGCCCGCCACTGCCCCATAAGGCCCGTCAGCCCCATCGACTCCCCCTGAAGCCACGTAACCCCCCAGGGGCCTTCCCAGGACCCTCCATTGCCCCCCAGACCTTCCTGGGCCCCCATTTCCCCTCCAGGATCCCCCTTTTTCCCCGTTTCCCACCTTTTACCCCCCTTTTTGTCCCCTTTTCCCCTTTCCCCCTGTTTCCTCCGCTTTTCTCCCCTTTTCCATGCTATTTTCCCCCCATTTTTCCCCCTTGGACCCCCCTTTTCCCCCCCCTTTTCCCCTTTCTCCCCCCCTTTCCCCTCCTTTTCCCTCTCTTTGCTCCTCGTTTTCCCCTGGACTCCTCTTTACCCCCCTGTTTCCCGCCTTTTTTGTCCCTTTTTTCGCCCTTGTCCTCCTTTTTTCCCTCCCTTTCTCCCCCATTTTCCCCTGGACCTCCCTTTTCCCCCCTTGGACCCCCCTTTTTCCCTTTCCCTCTTTCTCCCCCTCTTTCCCTCCTTTTTTCCCCCCTTTTCCCTCCCTTTCCTCCCCATTTTCCCCTGGATCCCTTTTTCCCCCCCTTTTTCTCCCTTTTCTCCCCCTTTCCCCCCATTTCCCCCCCTATTTTCTCCCTGGACTCCCCTTTCTCCCCCTTTTTCCACCCCTTCCCCCCCATTTTCCCCCTGGACTCCCCTCTTCCCCCTTTTTCCCCCCTTTTCTCCCCCTTTCCTCCCATTTCCTCTCCATTTTCTTCCTGGACTCCCTTTTTTCCCCCTTTTTCCCCTTTTTCCTCCTTTTTTCCCCCCTTTCTCCCCCATTTTCCCCCTGGATCTCCCTTTTCCCCCCTTTGACCCCCCTTTTTCCCCCCCTTTGACCCCCCTTGTCCCCTTTTCCTCCTTTTTCCCCCCCCTTTTCCCCCCTTTAACCCCCTTTTTCCCCTTTCCCTCTCTTTCTGCCTCCCTTTCCCCCCCTTTTCTCCCTCTTTTCCTCCTTTTGTCCCCCCTTTTCCCCCCGCACCTGGAACAGGAAGCTGAGCCTCTGCAGCACCTCCCGGTCTTTCACCGGCGCCGCCATCGCGCTCCCGATTGGCCGCGCCCCCTCCGGGTGGGCGGGGCCGGCGCTCCCCATTGGCCGGCTCCGAGAAGGGGGCGGGTCTTACCGCGCCCCGCTCTGCTGGGGCTGGGATCGGGGAGGGGGTGAGCCGTTACTTCCGGCGCTTGCAGAGATCGTCACTTCCGGCGCTGGGCCCCGTGTGGCGGCGGGCGGCGGTGAGTGGGGGCTGGGGGGCCGGGACCCCCCCATAGGGACCCCATATAGGGACCGGCTATAGGAGCCCTCTATAGGGACCTTGGTATAGGTACCTGCTATAGGGATCCCCTCTAGAGACCCGCCATAGAGACCCCATATAGAGACCCCCCATAGGGACCCGCCATAGGGACCTGCTATAGGGACCCACTGTAGGGACCAGCTATAGGGTCCCGCTATAGGAGCCCCCTATAGACACCTTGTTATAAGTACTTGCTATAGAAACCCCTTATAGGGACCCGCTGTAGGGACCCGCTATAGAGACCTCTTGTAGGGACCTTGCTATAGGGACCCCCTGTAGGGACCGGCTATAGGGACCCGCTATAGGAGGCCTCTATAGAGACCTTGCTAAAAGTGCTTGCTATAGGGACCTGATATAGGGACCTTTCTATAGGTATCTGCTATAGGAGGTCCCTATAGGGACCCTGCCATAGGGACCTGCTATAGGGACCCGCTATAGGAGCTCCCTGTAGGTACTCGCTATAGGGACTGGCTATAGGAGCCTCCTGTAGCGACCCTGCCATAGGGACCCACTATGGAGACCTTGGTATAGGCACCTGCTATAGGGACCCTGCTATAGACACCTGCTGTAGGAGTTCCCTATAGGGACCCAGCTATAGGGATCCGGCTATAGGCACTTGGTATAGGAGTCCCCTATAGCGACCCTGCCATAGGGACCCCTTGGTAGGGACCCCATATAGGTACCTGCTATAGGAGCCCCCTATAGGGACCCCTCGATAGGGACCCCGCTATAAGCACCTGCTATAGGAGCCCCCTATAGCAACCCGGCCATAGGGACCTGCCATAGGGACCTGCTATAGGGACCTGGCTATAGGCACCCTCTACAGGGACCCCAGCACAGCCTCTCCCCATGGGCTTCCCCCTGTGACCCCCCCTTTCCTTTAGGAACTCCCCTATAGAAACCCCGATACAGCCTCTCCCTAAAGACCATCCACCTGGGGCCTCCTTGTCTATAGGGCACCCCCATAGAGACCCCTCCCTATGGGGATCCCTTCACCTCTTCCTATGGGACCTCTCCATAGGACCCCCTGTGGTTGGGGAGTCCCTTAGAGGGGCTTTTCCTATAGCGACCTGCTCTATAGGGCCCGTTTAGGGACCACCTATAGAGGGTCCCCTATAGCTTTTCCATCCCTTTTCCCCCCCCATTTCCCTTTTAACCAAATCCACGTTTTTTCCCCCCAGAAGCATCCAGCATTCCCGCTTCTCCTCCCCCCCATTCCCGCTTCTCTTCCCCCCATTCCCGCTTCTCTCCCCCCCATTCCCGCTTCTCTCCCCCCCATTCCCGCTTCTCTCCCCCCCATTCCCGCTTCTCTCCCCCCCATTCCCGCTTTTCTTCCCCCCCATTCCCGCTTCTCTTCCCCCCATTCCCTCTTCTCTTCCCCCCCATTCCCGCTTCTCTTCCCCCCATTCCCTCTTCTCTCCCCCCCATTCCCGCTCCTCTCCCCCCCATTCCCTCTTCTCTTCCCCCCATTCCCTCTTCTCTTCCCCCCCATTCCCTCTTCTCTTCCCCCCCCATTCCCGCTTCTCTCCCCCCCCCATTCCCACTTCCCCCCCATTCCCGCTTTTCCTCCCGGGATTCCCCCCGCCATGTCTTGCTGCGACCCTTTGGAGACGCTGCGGGTGGAAGCGAGCTGCTCCGTGTGCCTGGAATACCTGCAGGATCCCGTTCTCCTCGAGTGCGGCCACAACTTCTGCCGCGGCTGCATCACGCGCTGGTGGGCAGAGCTGCTCCGCGACTTCCCGTGCCCCGTGTGCCGCAAAACCTGCCGGCGCCGCGCTCTGCGCCCCAACCGGCAGCTCGGCAATCTGGTGGAAGCGGCGCGCAAGCTCCGCGGTGCCAAAAGGAAAGCGGCCGAGGGCACCCGGTGCCCGCTTCACGGCCAAGCCCTGGCTCGCTTCTGCCGCGACGACCAGGCCCCCGTGTGCCTCCTGTGCGAGATCTCCCACCGCCACCGCGCGCACGTCCTCGTGCCCCTCGAGGCGGCCGCCGGCGAGTACAAGGTGGGGGGGGTCCCCAGGGCGATGGGGGGGTCCCCGGAGCAATGGGGGGCTCAAAGGTTTGGGGGGTTTGGGGTTGTTTGGCAGCGCCTTGGGAAGGGATTGAGCCCTCAGATTCCCTCCCCGAGGCTGTTTGTGGAGGGGTTTGGGCTCCAGTTGGTTCCTATCCCCGTTTTCAGCCCCAAATTCCCTCCCTGAGGCTGTTTGTGGAGGGGTTTGGGCTCCAGTTGGTTCCTATCCCCATTTTCAGCCCTAAATTCCCTCCCTGAGGCTCTTTGTGGAGGGATTTGGGGATGCAGCTCATCCCCATTTCGTTTTCCAGCCCCTTGTGATGGGTTTTAGACCCAAATTCCCTCCCCAAGGCTGTTTGTGGAGGGGGTTTGGGCTCCAGTTGGTCCCTAATTGCATTTTGAGCCCCAAATTCCCTCCCTGAGGCTGTTTGTGGAGGGGTTTGGGGATGCAGCTCGTCCCTGCTTCATTTTCCAGCCCCTCATGATGGGATTTAGACCCAAATTCCCTCCCTGAGGCTGTTTGTGGAGGGGGTTTGGGCTCCAGTTTATCCCTAATTGCATTTTGAGCCCCAAATTCTCTCCCTGAGGCTGTTTGTGGAGGGAGTTTGGGCTCCAGTTGGTTCCTATCCCTGTTTTCAGCCCTAAATTCCCTCCCTGAGGCTCTTTGTGGAGGGATTCGGGGATGCAGCTCGTCCCCATTTCGTTTTCCAGCCCCTCATGATGGGATTTAGACCCAAATTCCCTCCCCGAGGCTGTTTGTGGAGGGTTTGGGCACCAGTTGGTTCCTATCCCTGTTTTCAGCCCTAAATTCCCTCCTTGAGGCTGTTTGTGGAGGGATTTGGGGATGCAGCTCATCCCCATTTCGTTTTCCAGCCCCTTGTGATGGGATTTAGACCCAAATTCCCTCCCTGAGGCTGTTTGTGGAGGGATTTGGGGATGCAGCTCGTCCCCGTTTCATTTTGAGCCCCAAACTCTTCGCCCCAAGGAAGGGAATTGGGCCCTTGCTCATCCTTGTAGAGAAGGGATTTGGGGATGGAGAAGGGACTTAGGTACAGAGGAAGGATCCAGGGATGGAAAAGGGATTCAGGGATAGAGAAGGGATTCAGGGATGGAGAACAGACTCACGACCAGAGGAAGGGTTCAGGGATGGAGAAGGGATTTGGGGGCAGAAGGGATTTGGGGGCAGAGGAGGGATTCAGGGATCGAGAAGGGATTCAGGGATGGAGAAAGGATTCGGGGATGGAGAAGGGATTCAGGGAGGGAGAAGAGATTTGGGGGCAGAACAGGGATTCAGGGATGGAGAAAGGATTCAGGGATGGAGAAGAGATTTGGGGGCAGAAGGGATATGGGGGCAGAAGAGGGATTCAGGGATGGAGAACGGATTCGGGGATGGAGAAAGGATTCGGGGATGGAGAAGGGATTTGGGGGCAGAAGAGGGATTCAGGGATGGAGAAAGGATGGAGAAAGGATTTAGGGATGGAGAAAAGGGTTCAGGGGTGGAGAAGGGATTTGGGGACAGAGAAGGGATTCGGGGACGGAGAAAGGATTTGGGGGTAGAAGAGGGATTCAGGGATGGAGAAAGGATTCAGGGATGGAGAAGGGATTCAGGGATGGAGAAGGGATTCAGGGATGGAGAAGGGACTCAAAGAGAGGAAAGATTCAGGGGTGGAGGATGGATTCGGGGGCAAAAGAGGGATCCAGGGCTGGAGAAGGCCTTTGGGGCTGGCTTTGTGCTTCGGGGCAGGATGATCCCAGCCCATCCCGGCCCATCCCGCCGCTGTTCCCGGGCAGGAGAAGCTGCAGCGCTGCCTGGAGCGGCTGGAGCAGAAGCTGGAATGTCTCTCTGGCTGCTGCGCGCGCGAGGAGAGGAAACCGGCCGAGCTGAAGGTGGGTGACGCTCCGTGGCGCCGGCGCGGCGCCGAGCCCGGCTCCCGCTATTCCCGGGGTGCCCCATCCCCTTTCCCTCCGGGCAGAGGCTGGTGGCGGCGCGGCGGGAGCGCATCGCGCAGGAGTTCGAGGAGCTGCGGGCGCTGCTGGAGCAGGAGGAGCGGCTGCTGCTGCGGCGCCTGGAGGACGAGGAGCGGGAGATCCTGCAGCGGCTGCAGGGCCACCGGCAGCGCCTGGAGGAGCAGCGGCGCGGGCTCGGCGCCCTCGTGGCCCAGCTCCGGGAGAAGTGCCTGCAGCCCGGAGAGGAGCTGCTCCGGGTGAGGCTGGGAGAAGCGGGGAGGGGGGTGGGATACTCGGGATGGGATTGGCACTGGAATGGGGATGGGTTTGGGGTGGGAGTCATGGGGATGGGATTCCTGGAGATGGAATTGGCACTGGAATGGGGGTGGGATTCCTGGAGATGGGATACTCAGGATGGGATTGGCACTGGAGTGGGGTTGGGGTTGGGGGTGGGATTCCTGGAGATGGGATTGGCACTGGAGTGGGGATGGGATTCCTGGGGATGGGATTGGGTTTGGGGATGGGGTACTCAGGGTGGGATTGGCACTGGAGTGGGGATGGGATTCGTGGGGATGGGATTCCTGGGGATGGGATTGGCACTGGAATGGGGATGGGATTCCTGGGGATGGGGTTCCTGGGGATGGAATTGGCACTGGAGTGGGGATGGGGTTCCTGGGGATGGGATTGGGTTTGGGGATGGGATTGGCACTGGAATGGGGTTGGGGTTCCTGGGGATGGGATTGGGTGTGGGGATGGGGTACTCGGGGTGGGATTGGCACTGGAATGGGGATGGGATTGGGTTTGGGGATGGGGTTGACACTGGAATGGGTTTGGGGATGGGGATGGGATTCCCAGGGATGGGGTTGGGTTTGATGGTGGGGATGGGACCACTGGGGAGAGAATCGGTGCTGGGGGTGGGAATAGGCAGCAGGAATAGGGCCAGCATCAGGATTGGCATCATGGCTGGGGACAGGATTCCTGGAGCATAGATTTGGGGGGACCTATCCCACCTAACCCGCTTTTAATTCCCTGTTTTCCCCTTTTTTTCCCTCTTTTCCCCCTTTTTCCCCTCTTTCCCCCTTTTTTTCTCCTCTTTCCCCCTTTTTTTCCCCTCTTTCCCCCTTTTTCCCCCTTTTTCCCTTTTTTCCCTTCTTTCCCCCTTTTTTCCCTCTTTTCCCCCTCTTTTCCCCTTCTTTCCCGTGTTCAGGACATCAAGGACACTCTGGCCAGGTAAGAACAACCCAGGCCTCCGTTTTGGGGCAGAAAAGCGGGATTTGGGGGCCGTGTATCAACCAGGGCATCCCAATTCCCATCCGGCCCTTCCCTCAGGTGCGAGGCGGCGGCAGCTCCGGCGCCCGATCCCGTTTCCATCCCCATCGAGCTGGAAAAGACCTTCTGCAGCTTCCCCCGCCAATACTTCACCCTGCGGAAGCTCACGCGGCGCCTCATCGGTGAGGACCCCCCCTTTTCCCATAACCACGCCTTGATCCCCCCTTTATCCACATCCCATCCTTCCTAAATCCCGCTCCGGCCCATCCAGGGGAGGTGACGCTGGATCCCGACACGGCTCATCCCAACCTGGTGTTATCCGAGGACCGGAAAAGCGTCCGCTTTGTGGAAGTGGGACCTCGGGATGTGCCGGATTCGCCGCGTCGTTTCACCATCTATCCCTGTGTCCTGGCGGCTCAAGGCTTCACCTCCGGGAGGCATTACTGGGAAGTGGAAGTCGGGGATAAAACCCATTGGGCTCTAGGGGTGTGCAAGGATTCGGTGAGCAGGAAAGGGGAATTCACCCCCTTGCCCGAGGCGGGATATTGGCGCGTCCGGCTCTGGAATGGGGATAAATACGCGGCCACCACCACCCCCTTCACGCCCCTGACGCTGCGGGTGAAGCCGAAGCGCGTCGGAGTCTTCCTGGATTACGAGGCTGGAAAAGTGGCTTTTTACAACGTGACCGACCGTTCCCACATCTTCACCTTCACCGCCACCTTCACCGAGAAGATCTGGCCCCTCTTTTATCCCGGGATCCGGGCGGGCAGGAAGAACGCGGCGCCGCTCGTCATCCGCTCGCCCACCGACTGGGAATGAGCGGCGAGAGCGGTGGCGGAGGGGAGGCGCTTCCACTGGGATTCGGCTCTCCAAGGTCCGGGATGCAGGCATCCATCCCTGCTGGGATCTGACATCTGGTACTCCTGGGATGCAGTGATCCATCCCTGCTGGATTCGGCTCTCCAAGGTCCGGGATGCAGGCATCCATCCCTGCTGGGATCTGACATCTGGTACTCCTGGGATGCAGTCATCCATCCCTGCTGGATTTGGGTCTCCAAGGTCCGGGATGCAGTGATCCATCCCTGCTGGATTTGGGTCTCCAAGGTCCGGGATGCAGGGATCCATCCCTGTGGGATTTGGCTCTCCAAGGTCCGGGATGCAGGGATCCATCCCTGATGGATTTGGGTCTCCATGGTCCGGGATGCAGTGATCCATCCCTGCTGGATTCGGCTCTCCAAGGTCTGGGATGCAGTGATCCATCCCTGCTGGGATCTGACATCTTGCACCACTGGGATGCTGGGATTTGGCTCTCCAAGGTCCGGGATGCAGGGATCCATCCCTGCTGGGATCTGACATCTGGTACTCCTGGGATGCAGGGATCCATCCCTGCTGGATTTGGCTCTCCACGGTCCGGGATGCAGGGATCCATCCCTGCTGGATTTGGGTCTCCAAGGTCCGGGATGCAGGGATCCATCCCTGCTGGGACTCAGCTCTGACATCGGGCACCATCCAGCCTGGATCCGGTTGTGGCAGCACCAGGAAGGGGGGGCAGGCGTGTGGCAGAGCCGTGTCCTTTTGTCCGTGTGTCCCCATGTCCCTCTGTGTCCCCCCCGTGTCTGTCTCTGTGTCCCTCTCTATATCCGTGTTCTTCCATGTCCCTCTGTGTATCCCCAGCCCCATCCATGTCCTTCCCCAGCCCCACATCCATCCCTGTCCCTCTGTCCATCTGTCTCCCCACATCATCCATGTCCTTGTGTCCTGCCAGGACCTGTCTGCATGTCCCTACATCCCTCTGTGTCCCTGTCCCCACGTCATCCATGTCCCCATGTCCATCTCCATCCCCCTATATCCGTGTCCCTCTACATGACCCCACATCCCTCTGTGTCCGTGTCCCCACATCATCCATGTCCCCATGTCCCTGTATCTGTGTCCCCTCATCATCCATGTTCCTCTACATGTCTCCATGTCCCTCTTTGTCCATGTCCCTACATCCCTGTGTCTGTGTCCCCACATCATCCATGTCCCCATGTCCCTGTGTCCGTGTCCCCTCATCATCCATGTCCCCATGTCCCTGTGTCCATGTCCCCACATCATCCATGTCTCCATGTCCCTGTGTCCGTGTCCCCACATCATCCATGTCCCCATGTCCATGTATCCGTGTCCCCACATCATCCATGTCCCTCTACATGTCCCTGTGTCCGTGCCCCACATCATCCATGTCCCTCTACATGTCCCTACATCCCCTTGTGTCTGTGTCCTTGCATCATCCATGTCCCCATGTCCCTGTATCCGTGTCCCCACATCACCCATGTCCCTTCCCGTGTCCCCTCCTCTCCCTCCACCCCCCCGTCCCCTCCCCGCCCCGCCCCGGGGCCGTCCTTTCCCTCCCCGCACACGCCTCGCACACGCCTGGCACACGCCTCCCGCACGCCATGGCCCCCTCGGGGCCGCCGGAGCGGGGCCCCCTGGCGCGGCTGGCGCGGGACACGCTGTGCCCGGCCTGCGGGCAGCCCCTGCGGGACCCGGTGCTGCTGCCCTGCAACCACGGCTGCTGCCGCCGCTGCCTGCGGGGCGCTGCGGGGACATCCCCCGGCGCCGCCGTCACCTGCCCCCGCTGCCACCGCGCCTGTGCCCCGCACCGGCTCCGCACCCCCGTGGCCTTGGCCGTGGAGACCCGCATCGCCCAGCGCCTGGCCCGGGGCACCCCCGCGGCCCCCCGGCGCCCCCAGCGCTGCAGGTGAGGGGATGGGGGGGACTTGGGGGGCTCAGAGGATCCAAGGGGCTGAGGGGCACTTGGGGGGCTGAGGGGGACTTGGGGGGCTCAGAGGACTTAGGGGGCTGGGGGGACTTGGGGGGCTGAGGGGAACTTGGGGGGCTCAGAGGATCCAATGGGCTGGGGGGACTTGGGGGGCTGGGGGGGACTTGGGGGCTGAGGAGGACTTAGGGGGATGAGGGGACTTGGGGGGCTGGGGGGAACTTGAGGGGCTGGGGGGACTTGGGGGGCTGAGGGGGACTTGGGGGCTGGGGGGAACTTGGGGGGCTCAGAGGATCCAAGGGGCTGAGGGGACTTGGGGGGAACTTGGGGGCTGAGGGGACTTGGGGGCTAGGGGAGACCTAGGGGGCTGGGGGGGACTGGGAGGAAATAGGGGGGATCCAGTGTCAAGGGAGGACTTGGCGGCTGGGGGGAACTTGGGGGGCTGAGGGGACTTGGGGGGCTGGGGGGAACTTGGGGGGCTGAGGGGACTTGGGGGGCTCAGAGGATCCAAGGGGCTGGGGGCACTTGGGGGGCTGGGGCTAAAGTGGGGGCACCCAGGAGGAATAGGGGGGAACTGGAGGGGAATTGAGGGACCCCAATGTCCAAGTGGGTGCTGTGGTGGGGGGGGTGATGTCAGTGTGTTATGGGTGACATTGGGGTGCTATGGGGGGTGTCGGTTTGTTATGGGTGACATTGGGGTGCCGGGGGGGAGCAGGATGTCGGTTTGTTATGGGTGACATTGGGGTGCCGGGGGGGGGCAGGATGTCGGTTTGTTATGGGTGACATTGGGGTGCCGGGGGAGGGCAGGATGTCGGTTTGTTATGGGTGACATTGGGGTGCTGGGGGGGGGGCAGGATGTCGGTTTGTTATGGGTGACATTGGGGTGCCGGGGGGGAGCAGGATGTCGGTTTGTTATGGGTGACATTGGGGTGCCGGGGGGGGGGGGTGTTGGTTTGTTACGGGTGACATTGGGGTGCCGGGGGAGGCAGGATGTTGGTTTGTTATGGGTGACATTGGGGTGCCGGGGGGGGGGACACGCACACTCACGTGCCAGGCGGGGCCCAGCCGGTTGGGTGACATTGTTGGGGGGTGACGCTTGTTTTGGTGGCACTTGGCCCCTCCCATGGGGACACTCCCCATTCCGGTGACACCCCAAAAGTTCTCCCCCCCCCCCCATCCAATACCTTGTGTGTGTGTCCCCCCCTTATCCCTATCACTAACCCCCCCATTCCCTTCTCCCCACAGCCTGGGGGCCCAGCTCCGAGCCGACGCCGCCCCCCCCGGCCCCCCCCCCAGCCAAGGAGCCGCCGGAGGGGGGGGGGACCCCCCCGAAGTCGTGTCCCCCCCCCCACTAACACCCCAATAAACACCGTGTCCCCCCCCACCGAGCGCCACAGCAGCGGTCACAGCGGTGCCACCTTTAATGCCCACAGGTGCCATGTTGGGGGGGCGGGGGGGGGGGGAGCACCCCAAAATGCCCCCCCCAAACAGTGGGGTGCATGTGGGGGGGGGGGGTGGCAGTGTTGATTTGGGGGGGGGGCTCAGGCAGTGATATGGGGGGGGGGGAGCTCAGGCAATGATGGTTTGGGGAGGGGGGGGACACTCAGATGGGGGGGGTCAGGTATTGATTTGGGGGGGGGTCAACCCCTGATGTGATGCTGGGGGGGGGGGGGTCCAGTCCAGAGTCAATATTTGGGGGGGGGGGTGGTATTGAGGAGCCTCCATAGGGGGCTCCTCAGTGCTCCATAGGGGTCGGGGGCCCGGGGGGCAGCGCTTGGGGCCCCCCCCCGGCCCCCGCTTGCTGCCTCTGCGCCCGTTTGTGTCCCCTGATGCAGTGGAGGTGGCCGCAACCATCGTGCCCCCCCCCTCGCTGCCCCCCCGGGGGCTTCCTCCTCCTCTTCCTCCTCCTCCTCCTCCTCCTCGCTCTCGGTCGAGCTCTCCCCAAACGCTCGCGGCTTCTCATAGATGCAGCAGCCTGAGGTGCAATGGGGGGGGGACACACACCAAAAGGGGGTGTCAAAGGACCCCCCCCAGGATCCGGGGGGGGGGTAAGGGGGGGTCCCAAAGGGCCACTCACACTTGGAGGAGCGGCGCCCCAAGTGCTCGTTGTCCACCGTGTCGCTCGACCACTCGACCTTCTTGTCCGGCTTCCGCTTGCGCAGCTTCAGCGTCAGGCTCCGGTTCTCCTGGGGGGGGGACACACACACATGGGGGGGGGTCATTGTCACCCCAACACCGTCACCCCCACCCCCCCCTTAACAAATAGCCCCCCGCTTTTAGTGCATGTCTGTGTGCTCCTTGGGGGTATTTAGACCCCCTTTTCCCAGCTATTTACCCCCCCAATAGGATTTATACCCCCCCGGGGTATTTAGACCCCCTTTTCCCAGCTATTTACCCCCCCCCCAATAGGATTTATTACCCCCCCCGGGGTATTTAGACCCCCCTTCTCCCTGCTATTTACCCCCCCAATAGGATTTATACCCCCCCCCCGGGGTATTTAGACCCCCCTATCCCAGCTATTTACCCCCCCTCAATAGGATTTATACCCCCCCGGGGTATTTAGACCCCCCTCTCCCTGCTATTTACCCCCCCAATAGGATTTATACCCCCCCGGGGTATTTAGACCCCCCTATCCCAGCTATTTACCCCCCCTCAATAGGATTTATACCCCCCCGGGGTATTTAGACCCCCTTTTCCCTGCTATTTACCCCCCCAATAGGATTTATACCCCCCCCCGGGGTATTTAGACCCCCCTATCCCAGCTACTTACCCCCCCAATAGGATTTATTACCCCCCCCGGGGTATTTAGACCCCCCTCTCCCTGCTATTTGCCCCCCCCCATAGGATTTATACCCCCCCCGGGGTATTTAGACCCCCTTTTCCCAGCTATTTACCCCCCCTATAGGATTTATACCCCCCCCGGGGTATTTATAACCCCTGGAGCTTATAGCCCCTCTATACATTTATAGCCTCCCCCCACATCTATATGGCCCTGGGATGTATAGATAAGCACACACACACACTATCTATACCCCCCCCGTATCTATACCCCCCCCCCAGTACATATAGATACACACATGTATTACCTATAGCCCCTCCCCGGGTATCTATAGCCCCTCCCCCGAGTATCTACACCTCCCCTTCACTCTCTATACATCCACCTCTATATCTATAGGCCCCCCCCGGGTACCTATAGCCCCCTTCACTATCTATACGGCCCCCCCTATAGCCCCTCCCCTGGGTACCTGACAACCCCTTTCACTATCTATATGTCCCCCTCTATATCTGTAGGCCCTCCCCCCAGTACCTATAGCCCTTTCTGGGTACCTATAGCCCCTCCTGAGTATCTGACACCCCCCTTCACTATCTATATGTCCCCTTCTATATCTATAGGCCCCCCCGGGGGTACCTGACACCCCTTTTCACTATATATACATCCACGTCTACATCTATAGGGCCCCCCCGGGTATCTATAGCCCCATCTGCGTATCTGACACCCCCTTTCACTCTCCATACAACCCGCTCTATATCTATAGGCCCCCCCCGGGTACCTGACACCCCCCTTCACTCGCTATACGTCCCCCTCTATATCCGTAGCCCCCATTGGTATGTATAGACACCGCCCCTCCTCCAATTACAGCCCCCCTTCGGTACCTATGGGTCCACCCCCACATCTATACCCCCCTCCCCCCAGTATCCATAGGCCTTCCCGGTACCTACAGCCCCCCCCCCCCACCGTTATCCGCAGCCCCCGGCCCTCACCGGCTCGGCGGCGCCGGTCTCGGTGACGGTGGCGGTGCCGCAGCCGCCGGTGTTCGCCGCCTCCGACATGGTTCCGCGGTGCCCCGGGCCGGGCTTAACGGGAGGCGGGCGGAGGAGAGGGGGGGGTCCCGGCGGCCGCCGAGGCCCCGGAACGGGCGGGGAGCACCGGGAAGGGCCGGGCCGGACCGCTCTCGCCGCCACCCCGGTGCAGCGCCCACCGACACCCCCACTTCCGGTCGGCCGTTAAGGAGCTTCCGGTGGGTGCCACACGCAATGCGGTCCCCCGTTATGGCAGCGCTTCCGCCGTACAACAGTGGCGCGCATGCGCAGTGCGGGAGAGCGCCTAAGGGGAGGGCGATTAACGGCTGTATATGGGGACGGGGGCAAATAGGGGCAGCTTAGGGGGGTAAATAGAGCATAAGGGGGCAAATTAGGGGCTGGGGGGCAAATAGGGGAAGTTTAAGGAGGTAGATAGAGGCTGAGGGGGCAATTTAGGTGCTGGGGGGCAAATAGGGGCAGTTTAAGGGGGGTAGAGGCTGATGGGGCAAATTAGGGGCTGGGGGGCACATAGGGGCAGTTTAAGGGGGGTAGATAGAGCCTGAGGGGGAAAATTAGGGGCTGGGGGGCAAATAGAGGCAGTTTAAGGGGGGTAGATAGAACCTGAGGGGGCAAATTAGGGGCTGGGGGACAAATAGGGGCAGCTTAGAGTGGGTAAATAAAGCATAAGGGGGCAATTCAGGAGCTGAGGGGCAAATAGGGGCAGTTTAAGGGGGTAGATAGAGTCTGAGGGGGCAAACTAGGGGCTGAAGGGGGCATATAGAGGCTGAGGGGACAGTTTGGGGGGGTAGAGAAGGCTTAAGGGGGCAATTCATGGCCTGGGGGGGGCACAGAGGGGCTGGATGGGCAATTCATGGGCTGCAGGAGGCAAGTAAGTGCTGAGGGGAGAGTTGGGGGGGTCAGGTAGGGGCTGTGGGGTAGATATGGGGAGCAGAGAGGGGCTGGGGGGGGCAGTTTCAAGTGAGACACCCCCTGAATCAACACCCCAAAGGGGTTTATTAACCACATGGGGGGTACAAATACCCCAGGATGGGGGGGGGGGCAGAAATACCCCCTCAGGAATCCTCCTTCTCCTGGAACCTGTGGGGAGAGAAGGGGCGGTTATGGGGGGATTGGGAGGGGCAGAGAGGGGGAAAAGGGGGGGTCCCTCACCGGCAACGGGGGCATGTATAGAACACGGTTTGACCCTCATCAGCCGAGCGCATCTGGCGGGTGCGATAGGACATCCCCTCGTGCCCACAGCGGGGGCAGCGCCGCTCCACCTGCGTGTGCCCCCCAATATATAGGGGTTACAACCCCCCCCCCAGCTCGGGGGGGGGGGGCTGAACCCGGCTTGGAAGGGGTTAAATGCTATAGATACCTGGGGGGGGTGGTTCTAAATACCCAGGAGGGGGTTACAGATAGCCAGGAGGGGCTATAGATACCCGGGGGGGGGATTATAGATACCCAGGAGGGGTTATAGATACCCAGGAGGGGCTACAGAAACACAGGAAGGGGTTATAGATACCCCATAGAGGGTTATAGATATCCAGGAGGGCATTATAGATACCTAGGAGGGGCTACAGATACTCCATAGGGGATTATAGATACCCAGGAGGGGGCTATAGATACCCAGGGGGGTTACAGATACCCAAGAGGGGGCTACAGATACCCAGGAGGCGGCTATAGATATACAGGATGGGGGTATAGATACCCCATAGGGGATTATAGATACCCAAGGGGGGGTTATAAATACCCAGGAGGGAGCTATAGATACCCAGGAGGGGGTTATAGATACCCAAGAGGGGGCTATAGATACCCAGGAGGGGGTTATAGATACCCAAGAGGGGGCTATAGATACCCAGGAGGGGGCTATAGATACCCATGAGGGGGTTATAGATACCCAGGAGGCGGCTATAGATACAGAGGAGGAGCTTATAGATACCCCATAGGGGACTATAGATACCCAGGAGGGGATTATAGATACCCAAGAGGGGGCTATAGATACCCAGGAGGGGCTATAGATACACAGGAGGAGATTATAGATACCCCATAGGGGGTTATAGATACTCAGGAGGGGGCTATAGATACCCAGGAGGGGGCTATGGATATACATGAGGGGGTTACAGATACCCAGGAGGGGGTTATAGACGCCCAGGAGGGGGCTATAGATGCCCAGGTGGAGGCTATAGACAGCGGAGGGCCCATCCCAGTGGGGTTTTGGGGGGTGTGTGTGGGAGGGGGGTCCCTCCCAAGGGGACGCAGCCACTGACCAGGGGTCCCTGGAAGTGGGGAGCAGGCTCCTGCCCCCTCCCCGCGGGCTCCAAGCGGTTGAACTCGATGGTGCTGCGGACGGTTTTACCCTCAAAATCTATGGGGTGAATGAAGTCAGGGGGTGCTGGGGGGGGTTCATGTCCCAGTGTGACACCCCCCCCCCCCAAATTTGTCCCCACTGACCGGCGCAGGCGAGGGCGAAGCTGCAGCGGGGGCAGCGGATGGTGCTTTGGGGGCCCGGCCGGGGCAGGACTGAGCCGCACTCGGGGCAGAAATCCAGGCAGGATTGGAAGCAGGAAGAGGGAAGCTCCATGGCTGGGAATGCGGGAGAGGAAGAGGGGGGGGTCAGGATCACCCAGCACCCCCTTATTGAGCCCCACCACCCCAGTGCACCCCCATCACCCTCACTGCCCCCCCATTGCCCCTCAATACCTTCTGCCCCCCATCACCCCATTGCCCCCCATCTTCCCCATTGCCCCCCCTTACCTCATAACCCCCCATCTTCCCCATTGCCCCCCATCACCCCATTGCCCCCATCTTCCCACTGCCCCCCATCACCCCATTGCCCCCATCTTCCCCATTGCCCCCCATCATCCCATTGCCCCCCATCTTCCCCATTGCCCCCCATCACCCCCCATCTTCCCCATTGCCCCCATCACCCCATTGCCCCCATCACCCCACATCCCCCAATCCCTCCCATTGCCCCCCATCTTCCCCATTGCCCCCCATCACCCCATTGCCCCCATCACCCCATTGCCCCCCATTGCCCCCATCACCCCATTGCCCCCATCACCCCACATCCCCCAATCCCTCCCATTGCCCCCCAACCTCCTACAGCCCCCCGAACCCCCCCCCATGGCCCCATTGCCCCCTATTGCCCCCGTAGCCCCCCAGAGCAGACAAGTCGAACCCCTCCGGGGCGCCCAGACAGTCCCGAGCGCGCTCACCCCTCCAGCCCCGCCCCCTTCCTTACGTCACTTCCTCCTCGCGGAGCGTGTATTGATTGATGAGCGCAGCCCTGTGAGGGGGCGTGGCCTACTCGGGGGGCGTGGTTAAGTGGGGGCGTGGTCTGTCACCCTTTTCACCAGTCAGAGCGCGTTTCAGCACCGCGGTGGGCGTGTCATGCCATAAACGGCAGGGTCGGGGGCGTGGCCTCACCGTTGCCATGGCGTCGCTTCCGGTGCGGCGGGGCGGAAGTGGCGGGCGCTGCCGGGAGGCGCCGCTGGTACCGGCGGGGGGGGGAAGCCCGGATCCGGCCTTGGGGGGGGGGCCCGTGGGGCTGGGGGGGCCTATGGGGGGCTATGGGGGGCTGTGGGGGGCTATGGGGCTGGAGGGGCCGGCCCGGGGCCAGGGGGGGCTGAGGGGTCTTCGGTGTCCCCTACAGGGGCGGCGGGAGGGGCTGGGGGGGGGGTCTCTGTGCCCCATAGGGGCTTGGGGGGGCGATTCCCTGTCCCTATAGGGACTGTGGGGGGGCTTCCCTGTCCCCTATAGGGGATGGGGGGGGTCCCTGTGCCCTGTAGGGGCTGTCGGTGGGGGGGTCCCTGTTCCCTATAGGGGTGTCAGGAGGGGCTTGGGGGGTGGTCCCTGTGCCCTATAGAGGCTGGGGGGGGCGATTCCGTGTCCCTATAGGGGCTGGAGGGGTCCCTGTGCCCCATAGGGGTGTCAGGAGGGGCTGGGGGGGGTCCCTGTGCCCTATAGGGGTTGGGGGGGGCGATTCCCTGTCCCTATAGAGCTCCTCTATGGGGCAGGGAGGAGGCCCCCTCCCTTCCCACCCCTGTGGAGATTCAAGGAGGGGGGGTTTGTGCTCCCTAAAGTTGGAATTGGGGCGTTTTACCCTTTTCCTCCCCCTTTGAAGCGCTCATTGGAGACACCCCCCCCCCCCATCAAAGACCATGGTTGGGGGCAGGAGGATGCTGAGCCCGGAGGCAGCGGCCGGACAGACGGACACAGCCCCCGCCATGGCCTGACCCCCCTTCCCCCCCCATGCACCGTGTGGAAGCTCCGGCGGGAGAGAAGCAGCAACTTCAGCCCCTGTTCCCAAGGGATTCTCAGGCGGCTCTGGAAAAGGAGGGGGAGGGGGGAACCCCAGCGACCCCCCTCCCCCTGGAGCGACCCCCAACCAGGTAACCCCCGAGGGAAATGCTTTTCCTGGCTAATTCCCATTGGAAAAGGGTTAAAATCTCCCCCCACAAGGGGGGGAAATGGATTTATAGGAAGATTGAGGCACTGGGATGATGCTCAGTGGCGAATCCCATGGGAAAAGAGCCTCATTTGGCCCAAACAAGAGGGTTTGTTCCCATCGAGCGGCGGCGTTGTGGTTTATTTTGGCATCACCCCCGTGGAAATGAAGCCAAAAAGGTGGGAAAAGGGGAAAAATCAGCGGGGGGGGTCCACCCAAACTCAGTTCTTTGCTCCTTTATGGCTGGTTTGGGGATGCTGAGGCTGGAGCTGCTTCCCCCAAGGTGCAGAAAGAGCTTGGATTAGTTAAAAGGGGGATTTAAGGAGTAATTTAAAGGTGGGGGAATGAAACTGGAGGGGGGGTTACCCCGAATCTCCTGGTTTGGGGGTCTCTGGGGGACGCTGCGATGAGGAAAAGGAGCTTAAAACCAGCCCCAAACCTTGCGGAGTGTCTGGATTTGGGCTGTTTCATCTCTCGGGAATAACAAAGGGGGAAAACGCCACCCCCAGCCTTGGATTTGGGGGGTGCCGAGGGCTTGGATGTGATAAGAGTTGTGAGTCCCGGAGCGCAGCCGAGGGCTGGGGAAATCCCAGCCGTGCTTACTCAGCGCCTGGCCGCCGGCTCCTGCCTCGCCAGCGGGACACGGCGCGGCTCCAGCTGCCTTTTGGGGGCCCCAAAACCCCCCTTGGTTTGGGTCAAAACCCCCTTGGTTTGGGTCAAACCCCCCCCTCGCTTTGAGCCAAAGCAGCCCCGTTTCGAGGCAGAAACCCTCGTTCCGAGCCAAGGCACCAGCTTGCGGCCCCAGGTACGGCTTCACCCGGCATCTCCCCCTGCAAAGCCCCCATCGAGGAGCTCAACCCCGCCTTAAATTCCCTTTTCCCACTTTTTTCCCCCCCCTCTCTTCCTTCTCTGCAGCTGCTTTTCCAGGCTGAGACCGCTCAGTTGGGGCCGGGAAGGGGGATCCGAACCAGTTGCTTCCCGTGTTACCGGCGCTTTCCCCCTTTCCCCTTCCCCTCCTGTTGCCTTTGGCCTCACCCCCCCCTTGCTTTTACCGCTCCAAACCCTTTGTTTTCCTTCTTCCCCCCCCCCTTTTTTTCCATTTAAATCCCCCTTTTCCGGGTGTTTTCTTGCCTTTCAATTCCCCTTTTCCGCCCGCCAACGTGGCCGGCGGCGGCGTTAACCCTTGAGCTGCTCCCTCTGCGCTTCACCAATCGCTGCTTTTCCCCCTCTTTATTCTCCCTGTTGCTTTTATTCCCCTTTTCCTTATGTTTTTCCTCCTTTCTTCCCTTAATTCCCCCTTTCCCCCTCACTTCCTGCCCTCGCTGACATCTTCCCTTTGGTGCTAGGAGCCCAAACGGGCTTGGGGGGGGAGTAAAAACTCACTGAAAACAGAAGGTTTTAGCATCCAAATTTAACATTTCCTTTTATTACTCAAGCAGAAACTTCCCCCCCAACCCCCCCCCGCGGTGCCAAATCCTCCCTGGAACCAGCCCCGGGGTTAATGTTTAATGGGAATGGACTCTGCCCCCCCCTCCCCGCGCTGAGATATGGGGTTTAGGGGTTAGAATTTGCCTTTTCCCCCCGCTCTTATTGCAGTTTTCGGGGTGGTTTTGTGTCTCCGGTGCCACGTTTCTGGTGGGAGGCTCCATGGCCGTGTTGTTTCACTTCCCCTCCCGATGCTGGGGGGGGTTGTTCCTCTGTCAAAGGGTGTTTCGGGGCCTGAATCCTCTCTCTTTGGGCGCTCGCAGGTCCATGGCATGGGAGTGAGCGCTGAAGGATGCTGAAGAAGAGCAGCTTGGTGCTGTGGGGGGCGGCGCTCTTCATCGCCTGGAATGGCCTCCTCCTCCTCTTCCTCTGGAGCCGCCCGAGCTCCCCCCCCGACGGCGACCTCCTCACGGCCCAAGTGATCCGCTTGGCCCAGGACGCCGAAACCGAGCTCGAGCGGCAGAAGCAGCTCCTGCACCAGATCCACCGCTACAGCGGGCTCTGGGGACGGCGCCACCGGCTCCCCGCTACCCCCAAACCACCCCCTCCGCCGCCGCCCCCCCCTCCGTCACCGGCACCGCCGCAACCCACCGAGCCCGGCGGCCCCGTGCTGCCGGTGCTGGTGCTGGCCTGCGACCGCAGCACCGTGCGCCGCTGCCTGGATAAGCTCCTGCGGTACCGGCCCTCGGCGCAGCAGTTCCCTGTCATCGTGAGCCAGGATTGTGGCCACGCCGAGACCGCCCGGGTCATCGCTTCCTATGGGGATGCCGTGGCTCATATCCGGCAGCCGGACCTCAGCGACATCCCGGTGCCGGCGGAACATAGGAAATTCCAAGGATATTACAAAATCGCCCGGCATTACCGCTGGGCTTTGGGGCAGGTTTTCCGCACGTTCCGTTACCGCGCTGCCATCGTGGTGGAGGATGATTTAGAAGTCGCTCCGGATTTCTTTGAGTATTTCCAAGCGGCATTCCCGCTGCTCCTGGCTGACCGCAGCCTCTGGTGCGTGTCCGCTTGGAATGACAACGGGAAGGAGCAAATGGTGGACGTTGGACAAGCTGAACTGCTTTACAGGACTGATTTCTTTCCCGGCCTTGGGTGGTTGCTTTTAGCCGAGCTTTGGGATGAACTTGAACCCAAATGGCCGCGAGCTTTTTGGGACGATTGGATGCGGCAGCCGGAGCAGCGCCGGGATCGCTCCTGCGTCCGGCCCGAGGTGTCCCGTACGATGACGTTCGGTCGCAAAGGCGTGAGCCACGGCCAGTTCTTTGACCAGTATTTAAAATTCATCAAACTCAACGACCGTTTCGTGCCTTTTACCCAACTGGATCTTTCTTACCTCAAAAAGGACGAGTACGAACGTTCCTTCCTCCCTAAGGTTTACTCCGCTCCGGAGGTGAGGGTGGAAGAGCTCCAGGGGAACCGGCGCCGGGAGCTGGGCACCGTCCGCCTCCAATACAGCGGCCGTGACTCCTTCAAAGCCTTCGCCAAAGCTTTGGGGCTGATGGACGACCTCAAGTCCGGCGTCCCCCGCGCCGGCTACCGCGGCATCGTCAGCTTCGTCTACAGGGGACGGCGCGTTTACCTGGCGCCGCCCTCGGACTGGATGGGATACGATCCCAGCTGGAGTTAGCGGGAATCGCGCTGCTCGGTGTGGTTTTGTTCTAGAGGGGGTTTCCCCCCCCCCTTTTTCTTTGTTTTTGGGGGTTTTTGTGGTGTGGCTTTAGAGGGGAGGAGCCGGGACACGAGTTGGGGCGAGTGGAGAAATGATTTTGCAGAATAAATGGCAAAAAACCCCTAAAACTATCCCCCCCAGATTCAGTTTCTTTTGCTGATAGCTCCATCAGCACCACCCGGGTCCTGTATTGCACTACAGGGCCTTGTTCTTATGTTCAGCTTAATGCTCTGGGTGCTACAGACCATAAACTGACCTGTGTGGGACCACAGAGATGTATATGGGTCTGTACAGACCTATGGGGGGATTTATACAGACCTGTATGGGTCTGTACAGACCTATGGGGGGGTCTATACAGACCTGTATGGGTCTGTACAGACGTATGGGGGGATCTATACAGACCTGTAGGGGTCTATACAGATCTACGGGGGGTCTGTAGAGATCTATGGGAGTCTGGGCAAACTGGTGACACTGAGAAGGATTTATGCCACCCCCCAGCTGGATTTGGGTTAAATCCGAGTGGATTTAGGGGTATTTTGGAAGCTGTTTCCTCCCCACCTCCACTGCTGGTGCTGGAAAGACCTAATCATCTTCTTTTCACTTAAAAGGGGCAGAATCCACTCTCCAAAAAAGTGGGATTTTGGAGTATTATCAGCACTTTCAAGACAGCAGCATGGAACCCCTCTTACATTAGCCAATTCCTCTCCAGTTTGGGGGGTTCTTCCCTAAATAGGTACTATTTGAAGGTGTCCCTCAGGGACAATGCTCAAAATGGGACAGACTTCCTCAAAACCCTGCCCGGTTTGCACCGGAACTGTATTTTGGGGAACTGTATTTTGGGGCAAATACACCCAAACTGGAGTCTTTGGGGTATAAAAGTGTCTTTTGAGCCCCGTTTCTCTCAACACCCGCCCATTATTAACCTGCAGAGCTGAGAACCCGCCGGGGGGGCGCAGTCCTCACTCAGGTCCGCCCCTGGACCCGGACTGTGCGCTTTGCCGGGCGCGCAGTTCCCACTCAGGTCCGAACTGAGGCAGGCTGTTGGGAGGGGGGCTTGCGCGGGAAGGAACAGCCAATGGGAAACCGCGGTGGTAGGGCAAGGAGCCAATCAGAGCGCGCCGAGGCTTACAGCGGGCGGGGTTCTAGGCGGGAGCTGTGCGGGTGGGATGGCGCGGGCGAGGCCGGAGGCTGCGGTTAAGAAAATGAACCGAAAACGCTCATTTTCCAGCCCCAAAACCTCCCAAAACGTGCCTATCTCCCTCCCAGGCCTCTGGTGTTGCGGGAAAGGGTCCGTCACTCGCAGAGAAAATACCTTAAGCTGCTCCCTGCGGCCTCTTTTCACAGACTGGTGCAAGGTTTATCTGCCATCCTAAAGGGTTTTGGGGTCCATGGGGCTGCTGTGGAGGCTCTGCTTGAGGAATGGGTGCTCTGTGCCCTCCATGCTAAAGGACCTGCCATCCAAATTGCTGACGTGATGCTGGTGAGGCTTCTTTTCTAGTTGAAAAGAAGCTGATTCCCCCCTGCCCAGCAGTGGAGAACCAGCTCTGGGCCTGCTGAGTTACATAGAAAGGCAATTTTTTTGTTGTGTAAGCTTTTTTTTTTTTTTGCATGGACTTTCAAATTAGATCTTCATAAAGCTTTTCGGGTGAAGAGTGAATGAAACAGAGTGTTGGAAGCTTGTCTGTTGGAGCAGGACACTGCAAAGAAGCATTTTGATTTTCCCTCGATGTCATGTAAGCGTTGCCAAACCTTGTGCCGTAACCAGCTTTTGTCTTTTGAGGACAATATCACCTGTGACCTACTTTACCAAGTGGAGAAACAGCTAATTACACACTGAGCTGGGCTGTAATTTGGGTTTCGTGGTGATCTGTGGGTTTGTCAGGGACCTTCTTTAAAATTAGGCCCCTGGAGATGAAAGCAGCACCCTCCCTGCTGCCTTTCCTGGTGGTTTCTCTTCTTTCTCAGGCTGATGTCACATGTCTCTGGGGACGGGGACGCAAGTCTGGCAGCAAAGACGGGAGCGATATGGGCTGTAAGAGGCGGAGACCTGCCTGGTACTGCCTGATAACAGTGCTTGAATACGTGGTTTAACCATAATAACGACTTCCTGCTGTCTTAAGATGCCAGGTTGTTTATTTCCCTTTTTACTTATTTATAGGCGGTGAAATAGGGGATGAAATCCTGTCTGTGGCCTCTCTCCCTGCTCACATCCTGGCAGCGACTGCAAAACCACAGGGAGGCCCCAGCCCGAGCGATCCCGGGAGGCACAAGAAGTGGTTTTATCCCTTAAATTCTCTACAAACGCCAAGCAGAATCTTCTCTGCTTGCAAAACCTTCCTACAAGGTGTCAACCAGCAGCAGCAAAGCCACTTTTCTTCCTAAAATTGAGCTCTTTTAGGGGGAGTTCTCCCCAGTTTTCTGGGCTATGTTTCCATTGATAAACCCTCCTTAATATACACAGACTCATCCCTGTGCGAGGAGGGGTTGGAGCCGGGGACAGCCCCCCGTCCCCGCCAGAGAGCGGATCGGAAAGATCTATTCTGATTGGTTGATATCTGCAGACCAATAGGAAGCCTCAGCGCGTCCGGCCGCCAATAGGAGGCGGCGTTTGTGATCCCACTCCCTCTATTCACACCCGTGCGCGGAGCTCGAGGGTGCGGTGGAGCAAAACGCGATGCAACGAGAGAGGAGGAACCAGAACAAGATAAATCCGAAAGTTTAATCTCCAGGAGCAGCTCTCAGGGCAAAAAAAAGCAAAACAAAAACCCGAAACCATTTGTTTTGAAGTATGCTTTCTTCTCTGATGCATCTGCAATAGTGGGGTTTTAATTAGCAGAAAGAAGACTTCATGTTTAATCAATCCTTAAGGGTTTCGGTCCTTTTCCAAAGAGGATCTCAGCCTGCGAGAGTCTTCGGCAGCAGCAGGAGAAACCAGGGCTGTGCTAGATATAAATATTTTTCCAGAAATTGAGAGGTTTTGTGGTTTGTTTTATTTTTTTTGTGTCTACACACACAAACATAAAAGCAAAACACTGCTCATACCTTATTTAAGTTTTAGTTTTTGCTTATAAACACTTCTCAGAGCTGCAGCACCTTGGTGCCAGCGTGTGTCGCGCCCACTTGATTTTCTGGGGTGATTTTTAGCTTTTTAGGAGAGCGTTTTTAATACAGTTTCTCTACAGCTGAGCCGAGAGGACACGAAGGAACATGGAGGGGGGAAAGGTGTGAACCCAGCTCTGCGGGGGAGCGCGGAACAGGTGTTTTGGGGGGAGAAAAACCCCATTTTGGAGCCGGAGGAAGGCGGAGGGGGTGGGGGGGTGCAGAGGTGCGTGGAGGTTGGTTCGATCGCGTCCGCCGGAGAGGGGAGGGGGGATGAGGACGGAGAGGTTGATTCGGTTGCGTCCGGCTCAGGGCTATATAAAGGGCCGCCGAGCGGCGCTGTTTCGCAGTCGGGAGGCGGCAGCTTAACGAGCGGCAGCGGCGCGGAGCGGAGCCGGGCGGAGCAGCGCCTCGAAGCCAGCGGCCCGGCCATGCCACGGGGGAAAGTCACGCCGCAGCCATCCACCTCAAGCATGCCGCTATCGCTGCCGCCGAAGCGCGGGCGGCCGTCGCTGTCGGATCTCATTCTCCGCGCCGTCTGCTTGTCGCCGGCCCGTAAAGGGACCTCGTTAGCCGTCATTAAGAAGACTCTCGTCGCCGACGGCTACGACGTGCGGCGGAACAGCGGGCGCCTGAAGGCGGCGCTCAACTCTTTGGTCAACAAGGGGCTCCTGGAGCGGGTGACAGGCAGCGGTGTCGCCGGTTCGTTCCGCATCGGCGGTGTAGGTAACGAGCAAGTGGAAAGAAAGGCGCGGCGCGGGAGGGCGGCTGGTGGAGCCCGGCGGCGGCGCGCCAAGAAGAGGAAGGGGCCGAAGCGCGCTGTTAAAGCCACAGCGCAGCGACTGAAGAAGCCGTCTAGACCGCGGGCCAGGGCGAAGGCGGTGCCTGCAGCCGAGAACAGAGCACGGGACGCGGCCGGGGGAGCGGAGGAGGAGGCGGCGGCGGCGGCGGCAGCCGAGGGCGCAGAGGTGGAGGTGGCTGAGGCTGCGATGGAGGGGATGGCCGGGGGGCCAGAGGCTGCGGGCGACTGTTAATACGATGGATGGAACAATAAACGTTGAACCCAAAGGCTCTTTTAAGAGCCACCTCGGGGTTCAGCGGAAGAGCTGGTCACCCATGTCATTGACTCGCCGTGGGACGGGAGAGGCGCCAGTGGAAGGGCTGCGCCGGAGGGTAACCGCCGCCTCCCATCACTATAAGAGCTGCACCGAGGGACAGGCGGGGCGGCGGTGGAAGGGCTGCCCCGGGGGGTGGCTGCTGCCCCGCGTCGCTAAAAGAGCTGCACCGAGGGACAAGCGGGGCGGCGTTAAAGGGCGCACCGAGGGAAGGATGGGCTGCCCCGGGTGTGGCTGCTGCCCCGTACCGCTAAAGGAGCTGTAGCGAGGGACGGGCGAGGCGCAGCAAAGGGCGTGCACCGAGGGGTGGGTGATGAAGTGTGATCGCCGCCCCGTGTCACTGAAAGAGCTGCTCCCGAGGTGCAGGCGGGGCGGCGATGGAAGGGCTGCCCCGAGGGTGGCTGCTGCCTCGCACCTCTAAAAGAGCTGCACCGAGGGACGAGCGGGGCGCAGCAGAGGGCGTGCACCGGGGGGTGCGAGATGGGGGGGGGGCGAAAAAAGCCGCACCGGGGGTGGGCGAATCGCCGTCCCGTGTCACTAAAACAGCTGCTCCGAGGGACAGGCGGGGCGGCGATGGAAAGGTAGCTCCGAGGGTGGCTGCTGCCTCGCACCGCTAAAAGAGCTGCTCCGAGGGACAGGCGGGGCGCAGCAGAGGGTGTGCACCGAGGGGTGGGTGATGAAGGATGATCACCGCCCCGTGTCACTAAAGGAGCTGCACCGAGGGACCGGGGGAACGGGGCGGCGTTAAAGGACGCACCGAGGGTGGCTGCTGCTCCGCACCGCTAAAAGAGCTGCACCGAGGGGCAAGCGGGGCGGCCTTAAAGGGCGCACCGAGGGAAGGGTGGGCTGCCCCGGGGGTGGCTGCTGCCCCGCACCGCTAAAAGAGCTGCACCGAGGGACAAGCGGGGCGGTGATGGAAGGACTGCGCCGGGAGGTGGGATATCGCTGCCCCGTGTCACTAAAGGAGCTGCACCGAGGGAGTGGCCGGGCGCGGCTCGGGTCGACCCTCCCACCATCACCCCGGCCTCTGCGCGACGAGAGACTTCGCGGGGCCGCGCCGCAGCTGAGCAGCGATAGCTGGAACCGCGAAAGAGCCTCTCAGTGGCGGAGACGGGAGCAGGTCTCAATCAGGTCCGCCCAGCCCGCAGGCACCCGGGGGGGCTGGGGGGGGGGGGGTGGGTGTGTGTCCCCGGTGGCGCAGTTTTCACCCAGGTCTGCACCTCCGCCTCCAGGGGTTGGGATCAGCGTCCCCCTGCCCCTCGCTTGACCGCGGCGGCCGCCCCAGCCCTGCAATACATACTTTAAAGCTTATGCTATGCGCAGTTTAAGTCGTTTTATTACCGTAACGGCGAACGGCGGCTTTGCAGCGCCACAAGCCCGGCCTCTAACCAAAGCGGCCGGGCAAGCTGCTGGAGCAGAGCACAGGCATTTTCTAGCTGCTCCTGCACGACCCGAGCAGCTCAGGTATAAAGCCGCCGGGGCTCCCCTCCTGCGTCGCGCTCCTCCTCATCCCACCGCACGCTATTTCTGTCCACCAAGAGCTGCGGGAGAGGAGCTGGGCTGGGATCCGCAGTCGCCTTTGCTGTAGGGAAACCCGGGTGGGTCAGTGGGAAGGCGAGGCTGTTGTAGGGGCAGGAAGAAGGGGACATGAAGGGACGCCTCACTTTTTTGTTCTCTGCCGGGAAGGTTCCCAGGTCCTGGCTTTGGTTCAGGTCTCTCTGTGTCTGGAAAAAGGAAAGGAAACAACCTCCTTTTCCTCCTGGAATGCCACAATAATGGGATTATCCCAAAATAGCTCCCCCAATACCTCTAAATTACCCCCAAACAAGTGAATCCTCCCCCCAAATACCTCTGAGCTCCTTCAGGGCCTCCCGGAGAGCATCCCGCTGGTGCCGGCAGGAGCTCAGGCTCTTCTCCAGCTCAGCGGGGAGCCCAGTCAGGAGCTGAAGCTTCATTTCGCTCCAGCTGGGAAGAGGAACGATGGAGCTGGATATTTAACAGGGTCACAAAGGGGCAGGGAAGGTGCCACGTACCTGCTCAGGACGCTCCCGATATCCTAAAAGGGAGAGAAAAGGGGGTTTAGGACCACACCCCCCCCCAGGCAGTGCTTTGGGGGGTGCTTTTGGCTCGGGCAGGGCCTCACCTGGGGCAGGCGCTTGGCCTCCAGCTGCCTGATGAGGCCGTGGAGCCGCGCGATGCCCTCGACCACCCACGACGACTTCTCTTCCTGAGCCGCTTTGAAGGCAGCGTCGAACTCCTCCAGCCGGGCCAGCACCGCGCGCTCCTTCTCCGCCAGCAGCCACCGCAGCCGCTCAAACTCAGCCCTGATGCGGCGCCGCTCGGCTTCGCTCCACGCCTCCGACAGGAAACACCAAAATCCCCCTTCGAGACACCCCCCCTAGACCTGAATTTGTCCCTAAAGGACAAAGCGCTTCGGCTGGAGCCAGGGGTGGTGCAGGGATGCGGTTAAGTAATGACCAGAGGGTAAATAACCACTTAATCCAATGCTTTTCCTTCTCCTTTTCCCTTTGCCACTGCCAGTCCAAAACCTGGGAAGTTGGGGAACCTGGAAGTCTAAAACCCCTGGGAAGTGTGTGTGTGTGTGGGGGTTAATTCCACATTAATGAATGTCCCTTTAGGACTTGATCTGGCCCCATGAAAAGAAAGCGATTTAAAGCAGCCGCACACGGAGGCGGCGCTCACCAAACCTGCCCAGATCCGTGCCAACGGCTCCAACCGGATCCGGGGCTTTCCAGGGCTCCGGGAAGCATCACAGGGACGATCCCACATGTTTTGGGGGGGGAACCTACCCAGGGACCCATTTGGCTGCTGAAACAACAAGAGGCCCCTCACCAGATAGTCCACATGTTGCTTCTCTTCACTCATTCTCCAGTCCAGAAACTCCGCCAACACCTTCCTCAGGGCTTGCAGGTGAGATCGGATCCACTCCTGGATACACCCCCCCAATGAAATCACAACGTGAAGCTCGTTTGTAGAACCTTGCCTTTAAAACCCTAAATGATATGGGGAAGGAAAGCAAATACCCCCCCTGCCAAAGCCAGGAATCAGCCTGCTTCAAGCTTCTCCCATAAAGAGCACTTTGGGGAGCAGGGAAGAGGCCTGATGGGTCAGAGGAAGGACGATCTCACCTCATAGATCTCAATGGGTCCCCCCAAAAGCTCCACGGCTGCAGCAAGCGGCTGCTCGTCCATCGCTGCCGGTCTCTGCTTTGTCCCAAGGGAGGGGTTTCGCCTCTTCAGCACCAGGAGGTGACTGAGGCGGCTTCTTGTGGTGGGAAGAAACCGGGGCTGGATGTTGGTGCTTGGCCCTCGAACCGCCCCTGGGGTGGGAAGAGGCAAATTCCCTCACCCACAGTTGGCTTTAAATATGTTTTATCCCTTCCAGCTCATCCCATTCCCAGGCTTCGCTGCCTCATCCTTCACCTGCAAGCTGCTGCCATCGAATCATTGAGCTGTTTGGGTTGGAAAGGACCTTAAAGCTCATCCAGTCCCAACCCCCGCCACGGGCAGGGACACCTTCCACTAGAGCAGGTTGCTCCAAGCCCCTGTGTCCAACCTGGCCTTGAACACTGCCAGGGATGGGGCAGCCACAGCTTCTCTGGGCACCCTGTGCCAGCGCCTCAGCACCCTCACAGGGAACAACTTCTGCCTTATCTCCAACCTGAACTTCCCCTGTTTCAGTTTGAACCCATCTCCCCTTGTCCATCCTCGGCCTGGTTCTGTTGCACACAAGCGGCTGCAGCCAGATTTGGGGGTAAAAATGAAGCCAATCACACCCATTTTTTCCACTGCTGGGTTTTTATTCCCTTCCCTTCACCACTGACAAAGCGAACGGCCCTCAAATGGGGCACAAAGGGCGCAATCGGAGGGTGCAGGAGGCGGCCGAGCACGTCACGGCCCCATCTGCAGGCAGGAGATTGGGGATCTCCTCCCTTCCTGGCTGATAAAAGAGCTGGGACCGAGCGGAGCCTGTGCCAGAAAGAGGGAAAACCCCAAGAAGAGGAAGAATTCCAACTGGAAAAGCAGCCGGAGGAGCCTCAAAGCAACACAAAAGGTTCGAGAGGGGCAATTCCCAGGGATGCAGCTTCATTTTGGGGTGGGAAAGGGGATTTTGAGCACTCTCCCATCCCATCCGTGAGGGAAGGAAGCGGGTTTATCCTTGCTTTGCCCTCGGGATCTTTGCTTCGGATTGAAAGGTGTTTTCCAGCGGTTGGTTGTGGTTTTTCTTTCCTCCTTGTCTACCCATAACCATCTAAATGGGGGAATTTGGGTGAGAAGCAGCAAATCTCCTGCTTTTATCTCCATCGAAGGGTGTTTTCCCACCATTTCCCCACTTCTACTCATCCAGCTGCTGCTTTTGCTGGGGAAAACACATGGAAAAGGAGGAACCAGTTTCTTTTGGAGCATCCAATGGTTTATTCAGCCACTTGGGGGCTCTATTACTCTTCATGGCCCTTGACACCGGCCCTTATCTCCCTCACGCACATTGACAACTTATCATGAATTAACGGATTTAATCCATCTCTGTGGCTCTTCCCATGGATGAGCAAAGCTCCTTTGCAACCACAGGATAAAACCTGATGGTTTCCTTCAAGCGTTTTGATTCAATGCAGCGTTTGAGCCCGTTTTCTGACACGAAAAGGCTGAGATGGGCCCATCCGTAGGACAATGACCGTGCTCTGTTCTCTCTTTGAGGGGAGGACGTGGAGGGAGCGATGTCGTTCCTCCTCAAGCCACGGCCACGCACGTGGGATCTCGCCCTGGATTATCACACAGCGAAGCAGTTTGAAGGTAACAGAAGGTGCCGGAGAGGAGCAAAGTCCCAATTCCTGATGTTCTGTGGGTCGCATTGAGCGAGATCTCCATTGGAGCTGGAGGATCTTCTGCTTCACCTTCTATATCCTCCATCTCCAACCCCATCTCTTGGTGTCCCCATGTCCAATCTGGCTGGAGATCTCTCATCTCCAACCCCATCTCTTGGTGTCCCCATGTCCAACCTTACCTGGAGATCCTCCATCTCCAACCCCATCTCCTGGCTCCCTCATGTCCGGCTTTGGAGATCCTCCATCTCCAACCCCATCTCTTGGCTTCCCCATCTCCAACCTGGCCTAAAGATCCTTCATCTCCAACCCCATCTCCTGGCTCCCTCATGTCCAGCTTTGGAGATCCTCCATCTCCAAAACCCATCTCTTGGCTTCTCCATGTCCAACCTGGCTGAAGATCTCTCATCTCCAACCCCATCTCTTGGTGTCCCCATGTCCAACTTTGGATATCCTCCATCCCCAACCCCATCTCTTTGCCTTCCCACCTCTCCCTTTCTCCTTGCATGGAGAAACCAGGGAAGAGGGTTTTATGGGATGTTTCTCATTCCTCCCCTTTTGCTCCCCAGTGGATGTGACCCTGGACCCAGCCACCGCGGGCCCTGAAGTGATCCTGTCCGAGGACCTCAAAGCAGCCTCCTGGGGTAGACCTGGCCTCCGCTGGCGCGATGCTCCGGGCCGGTTCGACACAGACCCCTGCATGCTGGGCAGGGAGGGCTTCACCTCGGGGCGCCACTACTGGGAGCTGGAGGCCACGGGGCGGTTCTGGACCGTGGGGGTGGCCCTTGAGTCGGTGCAGAGGAAGGGCCGGGTCCTCTTCAAGCCCAGCACCGAGATCTGGGGCCTGCAGAGGTACGATGAGCTCTGCGTGGCCCTCACGGCTCCGTCCAACACCTCCGTCCCGCTGTGCAACGGGGACATCGGCGTCTACCTGGACTATGAGGTGGGACAAGTGTCCTTCTACGCCGTGGGCAGCCGCCGGCACATCTTCACCTTCCCCGTGGGCTCCTTCAGTGGGGAGAGGGTGTTCCCCTACTTCTGTGTGCTCCTCTCCACCATCAGGCTCTCTGCCAAGGGTTGAATCGCTGCTGGGGTTGGTTCGTGATGGTTGGAAACGCTCCTTGATGCTCCTCAGCTCTTATATTCCAGCTCTTGGAGTCGTTTCCATTACAGCTCATGGTCCTATCTCCATCTTAGACACCTACGTTCCGGGTTATATATAACTGGTTATATATATCCAGGGGGTTTTGGGTGCAGCTCATCCCCTCTGAAATCCACCACCATTAAATCCATCCCAAGCTCCTTCATGGAGCTTCAATGAGCTCCTTTTGAGCTGAAAACTTGGGGTTTCCACCCAAACTCAGCCCCTCCGAAGGTTTCTTTTCCTGCCCTCGATGCCCATCCTTGGCCCAGCTCCCAACCTGAATTAAACCCCATAATTTCTGCAGCTTTGAGTTCGTACCTTGGGTTAAAGTGGGTTTTGTCAGCACAGGATGTGCTCCTGCTTGTTGCGCTCGGGATATGTCTCGTGTGATGGGTTATAAACATGCTCACAATAGAATAAATACAGATTGTTTTCACTATAAGAAGGAGGAATTCTCCTCATTTCACCCCAAAGACCCCCCCCTGTGCTGCCCCATAGGGGATTTCAAAGGCAAAATGGGGCAAAATGAGCCCAAATTTGGTGCACAAATGTGTGTAAATGAAACCAGAGCGACTCGGGGCCGGTCTCTACACCGGGAGAAGGGAGGGAAAGGCGATGGAAGTGTTTTTCCCATCCAAATGCAAAGGGATGGGAATTTTGGGAAGATGAGGCCCCATTGGTGATGTCCTTCGTGCAGGGGGATGTTCCAGCCACAGGGGCCCCAATGTATAGGGAAAAGAGGCAGGTTTGGATAGAACTAGTATTTATTAGACCAAGCAGCTCCCATGTAGGGCTCTGGGGAGGAGAAACACATGTATTATGGACACAGCTGGAAAACCAGGAAGCAAATGGGAGGAACCTGCCCATGGTGGCAGCTGGGCTCAGGTTCTGGGGGGAAAACACCCGGAATGGGGTAAATCTTGTTATAGGGAGCACAGTGTCCACGTGCGTGAGGCCACGGTGATGGGTGTCATGGTGCTGGGTCCCATGGAAGCGGATCTGGAGGGATCAGCCCCATTCCCACATTCTGGAGTTGCCAGGAAGGGGCCACAGGGATTAAAACTAGAGGAAAACTCACAAGGAAAACCAGGACAAGGCTCAGAGCCGGGCGATTCCCAAAGCACATCCCAGGGGCTCCTTGGCCAAGCCGGGATCTTCTCCCATGCAATTCCCTTTTGTTTCTCCACTCCTTCAAAGCCACCAAAGAACCACGAGGAAACTAAACCTGGAGTAGCTGTGACCCAGCAGGAGGGTGTCTGCGGGTCAATGGCAGCTCCTCGGCCCACAGGGGGTTTTCAGGTGAGATTCCAGACTTCGGGATCCCGCCGGCTCCCAGTGGGACGCGTCTGGGGGTGGCTGCACACGGAGTATTTCATCAGGGAGCACCAGTCGCTGCTGATCCCGTCTCCGTTGACGAAGGCGCATTGTCCCCGACCCCGGATTTGGAACCTGCGCCACGGAGCGGAAGGAGAACTCGATGTGTTGCATCTCCCATTGGGATTAACGGAGGAGCAGGGAGCACCATTCCCAGCAAACCCGCCCCAGGCAGGAGGAAACTGTTTCCCACTCCTCAATGGAGGGGATATGCCCAGTTTTCCAAGGGGATTTTGTGCCCTGAGCCACAAATCCATGGACTGTGGCCCAAGAGCTTTAGCTCAAATAGTGTTTGATTGCTCCCACCTCATTAAAGTGTATATTTATACACACATATATATGTATATGGGGCATATACATGCAAGAAGACACACACACACACATGCACACATATATATAAAAAAATATGTATATATTATATATACACAATATATATACACACAATATATATGTGTGTATATATAATATATAAAATATAGAATATAAAATATAAAATATAATATATACATATTTTATTTATATGTGTGTCTTCTTGCATGTATATGCATGATACATATAAAAATACGTATATATTATATATGCTCTATATATATATACAAATATATTGTGTGTATATACACACACATGTGTATGTATATTGTATATATATAATACATATGATATATATGCATATTTTCTGTATATATGTGTGTCTTCTTGCATGTATATGCATGATACATATAAAAATACATATATATTATATATACTGTATATATATAAATATATTGTGTATATATACACAATATATGTGTACATATATTGTTTATATATAATATATACATATATATGTGTATATGTGTGTGTATATATGTATAGATATGATATATATACATATTTTCTGTATATATGTGTGTCTTCTTGCATGTATATGCATGATACTTATAAAAATATGTATTATATATAGTATATATACACACATATGTATGTATATATTGTCTATATCTAATATACATATATGTAGATATTATATATACATATACACACACACATATATATGTGTGTGTCTTCTTGCATTCAAGCCCTGCCCCACCCCAGCCCCTGGCTCTGGTCTCCAGCAGGAGACAGGACATACGAGTTGTTGAAGAGAGACCCATTGAACCACGTCCAAGGTGCGGATCCTTCCCTCCGGAGCCCGATCCAGTAGTGCAAGGAGCCCCCGTAGCGCAAGAGGAAACGCTGGAGGGGGTTAAAACCAAGCATCAGGCTCTGCCCCGCAGGAGAATCCCAAACGTGCTTCCCAACGGCTCCCGTTCAACCGGGATTCCCCATTTACCAGCTCCTGCCACGTGTCGATGGTGGCCAAATGGGCTCCGAGGGACCGGCAGAAGGTCTCGCTCCTGTTCCACTCCGCTTCGTCCTCCACGAAGTAAAAGCACTTCTCCCTGTAGCCGATCCCGTTTTCCAGGCAGCTGGAATGGTTGGGAGAGGGGCAGGCGGGGCAGGAGGGGAACTTCTTCACTGGGAACGAGCAGAACACGTGCTGGTGAGTGATGCCGACGGGACGAGGTGGTGCTGATGGGAACCTCCATCCTCATCCTCAGCCACTCACCCGCCAGCGCAATGATGGCCAGAAGCAGCGCGGCCACGACCACAGTGACCCCAATGGGAACCTTCTTATCCTTAATGCACTTGAGGCTAAAAGCTGGGGACAAAACACACGGAAGAGGCACCCAGAGCTCCCCACAGCTCTTGTGTCCCCCCATGGGTGCCTCAACACCTCTAAACCCAGCCACAAAGCAGGAGGGAGGGACATAGGCTCGGTTCGAGGGGTGCATCCCGGTCCTCTCATCAGCCTGACCCCAGGACATCCCCTCCATCCATAAGAGTTGGGCTCCATCCCCGCAAACGGCTTTGACCTTCCTCCCATCCTCCTTCCGAGCTATTTTAACCCCATTTTAGCTGCTCACGTCACATTAAGCCCAACCACAACCCCCAAACCAAGGTCCCCAACACGAGACTGGTGCTTACTGGTCCCTTCCCCTGCTCTCTGCTGCGACAGCATCACTGCAGCAGCCGGGTCCTCGCCTGTGGAAGGGAAGAGTCATTGATAGTGAGGATATTCGGGAGGAAATCCATGACTTTGGGTATCTTAATCCCAGGACAAAGGGAAAAGCAGCATTTCCCCTTTGTCTGGTTGACGGCAGGAAGGGAAAGATCATTCCCAGCTTCAGAAGAGCACAACTTGCTCTGGTTTCACTGGTTTCTGCTGCTTGTGGAGGAGCGTTGGCTCCATTGCTCCTCCTCAGCCCCATCCCCACCCCAGGACCCTCAAAGAGCCGCATCCAAAGCACATCCCCGTGTCCCATCTCATCCTTGGGAAAGGGGATGGTGCTTCGGTACCTGCGTCACGGCCGGGTCCTGCCATCCCTGTGGCCACGGAGGCGCATCCCGGTCCTTGCGGCTGCTCCAGGATGCTCCTGTGGTCCCTAAAAAGCTCCTGATCCCCCCCCAAACCCTCGGTGTTTGGAGGGGGGAGCCACGGCGTGTTCTAGCGCTGCTCTTCCCTTCAAAGCTCCTTTCTCTCCTCTTCTTCCCGTGTCCATCCGAATTCCTGGCTCCTCGGAGCCTCCCACGCCACATATTTATCCACAAAAGCAGGCTGTTCTCCCGAATTCCTTCGGGCTGTGACCTTTCCCTGGACACAGCCTCTTCCCAAAGGAAGAGCGACACGTGGAGACTCGCATTCGCAAGGGGGAATTCCAAGACCCAGCACAAGAATGAGCTGGTGCCAACAAGCCCCTGGCCTCGGGGCAATTCCCGGTGTGGGGAATGGCTGGAGCAGCCCAAAGGACTCGGGGTGTTGGATGAGGAGATGCTCCCCGCTGGGGTGGATCAATTACATGTGGTGTAATTAATGGTTGTAATAACAGTAGTGTATCAAGAAGTCTGTATTAATGCTTTTAATGCTGCATTAACAATATTGTGTTGGTAATGGTGTGTTGATAATGGTGCATTAATAATGCTGCATTGATAATGGTGTGCTGATAACGCTGCATTAATAATGCTGCACTGATAACGCTGTACTGATAACGCTGCATTAATAATGCTGATTGTGATGTTGCATTAACACTGTATTGATGATGCTTATTAATGGTGTACTGATAATACTGCATTAATAACGCTGCATTAATAACGCTGTATTGATGATGATGTATTAATGATGCTGTACTGATAATGCTGTATTGATAATGCTGTATTGATGATGCTGTATTGATGCTGTATTGATGCTGTATGGATAATGCTGTATTGATGATGCTGTATTGATGCTGTATTGATGGTGCTGTATTGATGCTGTATTGATGATGTATTGATGCTGTTTTGATGATGCTGCATTGATAATGCTGTATTGATGCTGCATTGATGATGCTGTATTGATGTTTTATTGATTATGCTGTATTGATAATGCTGTATTGATGATGCTGTATTGATAATGTTTTATTGATTATGCTGTATTGATTATGCTGTACAGATGATGCTGTATTGATGCTGTATTGATGCTGTATTGATGATAGTGTATTGATGCTGTATCGCCAATAGCCCCGACACGGCACTAAAGGCGCATCAGCTTTAACCACAATAACAATTATTACTATTTATTATTATTATTGCTATTTATTACCGCTGCTATTTATTAGCCAGGAGGCGCTGGCTGAAGAGCAGCGCTGTGGGGCTGTGCCTACCGGGGGCTCTGCCTCCCCCAAGTCAACCCCCAACCGGGGCCTCGGGGGGCTCCGAATCGCCCCAAAAGTGCCTCAAAAAGGGACTTTTCACCCCAAAACCAGGCCCGCCGCGGGACCACGTCCCGGCCCCAGCGCGCATGCGCGGGGCGAGGAGGCGGTGCCTCCGCCATCTTGTCCCGGTACCTGAGAAGCGTGAGCGATGGGGGGGGGGAGGGGGTGTCTTTGGCTCTTAAAGGGGGCACGGCTCCGGGGTGGGGCCACCGCGGGGTTCGCTGGAGCGCGGCCCCGCCGAGGAGGTTCGGCGGCGGGCAGGGATGGCTGCGGCGGCGACGGGGGGAGCGGGACGGAGCCTCGGCCCTCCCTTTCCTTTCCCGGCCGGCTTTGGCGGCCCCGCTGCGGGGCCCGCTTTAAGGCCCGGCGGCGGGAACGGGACCGCGGCGGGAAGTGCGGGGGGGGGGGGTTGTCCGTGAGGGGCCCGCGGGGAGAAATGGCGGGAACGCGGGAGGCGGGGCTAAGGGGAGGGGGCGTGGCGGGGTGGGCGGGGCTAAGAGGGGCTCGGGGGGCGTGGCCTGGGGGGGGGGGGTCCTTTCCCATGTCCCCGCATGACACCCCCCCCCCCCCCCCCCCCCCGACCCTCCCCATGGAGCTGGGCTGCGCCGTATCCCGCTGTCCTATCCCTGTATCCCTCCGTCCATCCATCCCGCTGTGACCCCCCCCATGGAGCTGTCCCATCCTTGTATCCCGCTGTCCTATCCCTGTATCCCGCTATCGCATCCCCATATCCCTCCTGTCCATCCATCCCCCTGTGACCCCCCCCATGAAGCTGTCCCAGCCCCGTATCCTGCTGTCCTATCCCCATATTCCTCCATCCATCCCTCTGTGACCCACCCCATGGAGCTGTCCTAGCCCTGTATCCTGCTGTCCCATCACCATATTCCTCCTGTCCATCCATCCCTCTGTGACCACCCCCCATGGAGCTGTCCCGTCCCTGTATCCCACTCTTCCACCCCTGTATCCCACTGACCATCCATCCCCCTGTGTCCCATCCCTATATCTCGCTGTCCCATTGTCATATCCCCCATCACCATCCACCCCCTGTGACTCCTCCATGGAGCTGGGCCCCCTCTGTATCCCACTGTCAGATCCCTGTATCCCACTGTCCTATTCCTATATCTTGCTGTCCCATTCTCATATCCCCCATAATCATCCAGCCCCTGTGACTCCTGCGTGGAGCTGGGCCTCCTCTGTATCCCACTGTCCCATCCCTGTATCCCACTATTCCATCCCTGTATCCCCCTGACCATCCATCCCACTCTATCCCATCCCTATATCCCCCTGTCTCATTCTCATATCCCCACAACCATCCATCCCCTGTGACCTCTCCATGGAGCTGGGCCACATCCCTGTATCCCGCTGTCCCATCCCTGTATCCCCTTGACCATCCACTCCTCTGTGTCCCTCCATGGACCTGTCCTACCCCCATATCCCTCTGTCCCATCCCCATATCCCATCCCGGTATCCCCTGACCCCTGTATCCTGCAGTTGCTCCCGATGGATCCGGGCCGTCCCGCCCGGCAGCGCGCTCCCGACTGCATCCGCCGCCAGAAGCGCCGGGAGCTGGACGCGCGGCGCAGCAAGTGCCGGATCCGCATCGGGGGGCACCTGGAGCGCTGGTGCCGCCTCAAGGAGCAGCTCGGCTTCGCCCTCCATTCCCAGCTTGCCCAGTTCCTCCTCGACAGGTCCGTGCTGGGCGCTGCCATCCCTTGGGATGGGGAAAGGGAAGGTTCAATCCTGCTCATTCCCCCTCTTCCCACCACAGGTACAGCTCCCACGGCTGCGTCTGGAGCCCGGGTAGGTGCCTCCCCCCACTAAACCCACCGTTATTTGGGGTCCAAAAGAGCTTTATGGTGAAGGGAGAAGATTCCCGGTGCATTGAGGTGCTGGAGATGAGCCTGGAGATGCTCAATCCCAAACAGGAGGCGAATTGCTCCCTGGGTTGGGCTGCAATGGGGTTGTCGGCATTCCCAACAGGGTTTGGCTGTGGAGGGGTTCTTGGCATTCCCAACTGGTTTTGGCTGTGGAGGGGCTCTTGGCATTCCCAACAGGTTTTGGCTGTGATGGGGTTCTTGGCATTCCCAACAGGGTTTGGCTGTGGTGGATGTCTTGGCATTCCCAACTGGCTTTGGCTGTGGAAGGGTTCTTGGCATTCCCAACAGGGTTTGGCTGTGGTGGATGTCTTGGCATTCCCAACTGGTTTTGGCTGTGGAGGGGTTCTTGGCATTCCCAACAGGTTTTGGCTGTGATGGGGTTCTTGGCATTCCCAACAGGGTTTGGCTGTGGTGGATGTCTTGGCATTCCCAACTGGCTTTGGCTGTGGAAGGGTTCTTGGCATTCCCAACAGGGTTTGGCTGTGGAAGGGTTCTTGGCATTCCCAACAGGGTTTGGCTGTGGTGGATGTCTTGGCATTCCCAACTGGCTTTGGCTGTGGAAGGGTTCTTGGCATTCCCAACAGGGTTTGGCTGTGGTGGATGTCTTGGCATTCCCAACTGGCTTTGGCTGTGGAAGGGTTCTTGGCATTCCCAACAGGGTTTGGCTGTGGTGGATGTCTTGGCATTCCCAACTGGCTTTGGCTGTGGTGGGGCTCTTGGCATTCCCAACAGGGTTTGGCTGTGGTGGATGTCTTGGCATTCCCAACAGGGTTTGGCTGCAATGGGGTTGTTGGCATTCCCAGCTGGTTTTGGCTGTGGTGGGGCTCTTGGCATTCCCAGCTCTGTTTTTGAGGGAACTCTTGGAGGTTTTGGGTGTTCCATAGGATGGAAACCTCAGAACCCGCATGAGAAGGTGGAAGGAGACCCTCGTAGACACCCCCTGTGGAGAACCACCACGAAGCCCAGCTCTGGGGCTGGTTTTCACCCCTTCCCCTTGTTTTGGTGCTTCCAGGCGAGCCGGAGCCCGGCCTCCTCCACGCCGATGCCCTGCAGCGCCTGGTGGTGCTGTCCCATGGTCACGGCCAGGAATGCGGCTTCATTCCCGACGTGAAGCCGCCGGCTCCCGGCGGCACATCCCAGCTCGTGTGGGAGTGCGTGGCCGGGCACAGCTTCTCCTGGGGGGTCCCCATGAGCGGCCACCGCGGCGAGGAGCCGGGGGGGGACCCGGGGGGCAGGACCCCCGCGGGCAGCGGCCGCCGGCGCTCCCTGCGCCGGGCTGGGAAAGGGGAGGCTGAAGCAGAGGGAGAAGCTCCGTCGCCCGCCCGGGAGCGGAGGGAAGAGCCAGGAGTTGCTGGTGATGCTGGTGATGCTGGTGGCAGCGCAGGTGAGCACCGTGTCCCCTTTGCCACCCTCATTGGCTTCTTGGTGCCCCATCTTCAACCTTTCTCCCCATCCCAGGGGTGCATCAAGCACCTTCCTGCTGGGATCAGGTGTTGTCCCAAGCTTGTTGCATCCCTTTTACTTTCTCTGGGCCTTTGATGGAAGAACAGGGTCTCCCGTGGGGCTTGTTCCTACCACAAACCGAGCTCTATCTGCTCCATCCTTCCCTTCCCCTGGAAGAGCAGAGCTGGGGAAGCTCAGGTTCATCCCTGGCATTGAGCAGAAGACCTCAGTGCAGTTTCCAAGAGCTCCCGTCTTTACCCCCACTGAAAACCAGGGAGAAAAGACTCCTTTTGGGTTCCCATATTCCCTCTAGTTTCTACTTGAGAACAGGTTGAGCTTCTTCCAGTAGAATCATATAGAATGGTTTGGGTTGGAAAGGACCTTTCTGGATGTAGATGATCCAGAACCGCATGGATGGCACCATGCAGTTCCTTTCCCAAAACACCTCCAGCTTCCCAACTGTGCTCCCAGCTCCATTCCCCATCCTCCTTCCTCTGCCTCTCCCAACATCCCACCTTCAACTTACTGCTCCTGTCATCTCCTTGCAGCTCCCCAAGTGCCAGCAGAGATGGGGACCATGGTGAAGGATAATGAGAGGTGAGTGGTGGCACGCAGGAGTCTTCCCCCGTGTATGACTGGAGCTGAAGGTCAAGCTTGGACCCATCGGTCCCATTCCTTGTGTTCTCCAGCTGTGGTGGTTGTGTTCCTGCAGTGCACTCGTCCCGGAGGAGAAGGTGGAGCAGGGGTCTGAGCCCCAGGAAGAAGAGGAAGAGGAGGAGGAGGATGAGGAGGACTTTGCTGAGGACGATGACCTGACCTACACCGATGACCTGCGTGATGAGAACTACCACCCGGCCCTGGACAGGTGAGGAGCACTTGGAGCTGCTGGGAAGGAGCCTGTGGACTGGGACCATCCCAGGCTCCGTGTCCCAACGGGTATCCCACTGGGAGGGTTCAGACCCTGCACCTCTGCCACCCTCCTGCTGCCCTTGCAGAGATGGGGGGAGATGGGGGCAATGTCCTCGTGTCGCTTAAATGAGGGCTCAGAAGGGCAAAACCTTCTGGGGAGGCAACTTCTCGCTGTGTCTGGTGTGAGGGTCTTTGCCATAGACAACCACGTCCACCCATGTCCTACCACATCCAACCATGTCCTACCACATCCACCTATGTCCTTCCATGTCCACCCAATGGCCTACTATGTCCACCCATGTCCTACCACATCCAACCATGTCCTACTGTATCCAACCAATGTCCTACCACATCCAACCATGTCCTACTGTATCCAACCAATGTCCTACCACATCCAACCATGTCCTACTGTATCCAACCAATGTCCTACCACATCCACCCATCTCCTGCCACATCCACCCATCTCTTACCACATCCACCCATGTCCTACCATGTCCACCCATGTCCTACCACATCCACCCATGTCCTACCACATCCAACCATGTCCTACCACATCCACCCATCTCCTACCACATCCACCCATGTCCTACCACATCCAACCATGTCCTACCACATCCACCCATCTCCTACCACATCCACCCATGTCCTACCACATCCACCCATGTCCTACCACATCCAACCATGTCCTACTGTATCCAGCTAATGTCCTACTGCATCCACCCATCTCCTACCACGTCCACCCATCTCCTACCATGTCCACCCGTGTCCTACCACATCCAACCATGTCCTTCCATGTCCATGCAATGTCCTACCACATCCAGCCATGTTTCCTGTCCCAATCCTCTCTTCTCCCCAGTGACTCGGAGCCGCAGCGACGACCAAGCCAGAGCAAAGCCCATAAGAACCCCATAAAGGAGGAGCAGCCCCCGGATGAGCTGAGCCTGAGCAGCTCCAGCCCATCGGAGGAGAAGAGTGGACGAGTGAGGTGGGTCACGGCGCCGCGGTGATGTGGAGACGCTGGGGACGGGCATTGGGTGCTTGTCTTGGGGCACCCATCTCTCTGTGGCCACTGAATGAGTGTTGTGGGGATGCTGGTGGTGCTTCCCATGCTGAGGAACCAGGTAGAAACCATCCAACCCAACACTGTTGGATGTTCAAGCCCTGAGCTCTGGGGCACCGCGTGTCCCCAGGGTGGTTTAATCCTTCTCATGGTGCTGCCGTTGCAGGGCAGAGCTGGTTGGGTGCTGGAGCTTGCCAAGGGGGGTCTGACGTGACAACCTCATTATGAGGGGGTTTAATGAGTCTTCATCTCATCCACTGTGTCCTGTGGATGTTCTGGGGAGCAAAGATGTGCTCCTGGGGGGGTACAAAGACCCCTTAAACCACCACCATGGTGGTGCTGAAGCTTCTGAGCAGCCTGGAGGTTGTAGCAGCAAAAACATCCATCCATTATCCATCCATCCATCCTCCATCCATCATCCATCCATCCATTCTCCATCCTCCATCCATCCATCCATCCATCCTCCATCCATCATCCCTCCATCCATCCATCCATCCTCCATCCATCCATCATCTATCCATCCATCCATCCTCCATCCATCCCTCCATCCATCCATCCATCCATCACTCCATCCATCCATCCATCCTCCATCCATCCTCCATCCATCCATCCATCCATCCATCCTCCATCCATCATCTATCCATCCATCCATCCATCCTCCATCCATCCATCCATCCATCCATCCATCCATCCATCCATCCATCCATCCTCCATCCTTCCATCCTCCATCCATCCTCCATCCATCATCTATCCATCCATCCATCATCTATCCATCCATCCTCCATCCATCCATCCATCCTCCATCCATCATCCATCCATCCATCCATCCATCCATCCATCCATCCATCCTCCATCCAGCCATCATCCTCCATCCATCCATCCTCCATCCAGCCATCATCCTCCATCCATCCATCCATCCATCCATCCATCCATCCATCCATCCTCCATCCATCCTCCATCCCTCCATCCATCCATCCATCCTCCATCCATCATCTATCCATCCATCCATCCATCCTCCATCCTCCATCCATCCATCCATCCATCCATCCATCCATCCTCCATCCTTCCATCCTCCATCCATCCTCCATCCATCATCTATCCATCCATCCATCATCTATCCATCCATCCTCCATCCATCCGTCCATCCTCCATCCATCATCCATCCATCCATCCATCCATCCATCCATCCATCCATCCATCCATCCATCCATCCATCCTCCATCCAGCCATCATCCTCCATCCATCCATCCATCCATCCATCCTCCATCCAGCCATCATCCTCCATCCATCCATCCATCCATCCATCCATCCATCCATCCTCCATTCATCTTCCATCCATCATCCATCCATCCTCCATCCATCCTCCATCCATCCCACCCCTCCTCACCTGGAGGGGCACAGACACTGCTCTCACCCATGGATATGGGGCTTCAAGCCCATGGGGAGACGTGAGGTTGGCCAAGGGACAATGATGTCGACACTGACTCCATCTGCAGCCTCTCCTCAGCGCCGCCTCTTTGGGCTGAGGGTTGGGTTTGATCCTCCCTTCCCAGCCTCAGCATTCCCAGCTCTGTCCTGAGCTCAACTCACTCGCTGGGTCCTCACCAAGGGTGTTAAGGAGAGGTTGGTCTCGATGCTGAAGCCAGAGGCTGGTCCATGTGGGGCTGGCACAGAAGGACCAGGCTCCTTCCTGGATCTTCTCCCACTTGGAACAACAAGGAGGTGGTTGAACCCTCCTTTTAGCCTGGAATGAGCACGTTCACCTCATCCTGCTCCGTGTGTCCGACAGGAGACGGGACCAACAGCCCCACACGTAAGTACCTGCTGCTCCGTTCAGGAGCCTTTTCACTTGGACACGGGATTCCCGCTTCGTTGTGGTGCTGAGCACCCTTCCTGCCTCCTTCCAGTGCTGGAAGCACTTCCTGCTCATTGGAAGAGTGAAGACCCAGTCCCAGCAATGGAAAACGTGATGGTAAAGCTGGATTTGCTTTTCTCCTCCCCTTTGCCCATCACTGCCCCGGGGGTCAGGGTGGGAAGCGTCCGGGGAGTCCTGGTTAAGGCTCAAAGGGAATTAAAAGAGGGATTTTCCCACATCCCTGGGGCATTTCCTGCACGTTTTCCCTTCCAAATCTCAGCATCCAGATCCCAAAGTCCATCATTGCCTGAAGAGGCGCTGGGAGGTGCTGCTGGGACCCTGGGCAACCAGTTTGGGAGCTCTCCAAAGCCCTGCCTTGGCTTTAGGCTGGATTTGGTTACAGGGATGACATTTCCCAGCCTTTGATTCCATGTCCCCCCTTTTCCCATCGCAGCAGCTGGAAGAATGGAGCTAAAATGCCCTTTCCTGAGCAGAAGCTCCAGCTCTCGGCGTGTTCATCCCAAAGGTAACACCATCCTGAGCTTAAAAGCATGTTGGAAGAGGTGGTGGGCAGAGATGCCCAGCCCCGTGCTGAGCCTGTGCTCTGGCATCACCTGCACTCCCGGTTTTAACACCCTTCTCCTTCCTTTCAGGATGCCAGCCCGGAATTCCCTGTGGATAAATCCTAGAGCAAACGAGGCTGGTGTGAGGTTGCCACCAATCTTAACACCCTGAGACATGCCCAAACCCATGTGAAAGGCTTCTAATGAGCAATAAAGAATATATTCCCATTTCGAATGCCTCAAAGGTGCCTTTGTCAGCGCCGCTTCCCGCTGGGATGAGGGGAAAAACCCCAGGATGGAGGAAATAGCAGAGAAATGGTGGCCCAGGGGCTGGTTTCAGTGTGGGGCTTGCTTGGAGAACCAAAAGTCCATGTTTGGGGGGACAAGAACCTCACTCAAGCCCCTTCTCTCCCATTGCAGCTGCAAGAGGCGAGTGCGAGCGAGCGATGAGGACGTGGCGCAGATCGGCCCCAAAAGGATCCGGTACGTGGGGCTGGTGGCACCATCCAGCTCCTGTGTGCTGGGGGGGGGGGGCGGAGCATCCTGTGGCTCCTTCCTGACGCTGGTTTTCCCACCCCGTGTCCCGCAGGAAGGCCGCCAAGCGCGAGATCCTCCTGTGTGACTTCGAGGGATGCGGCAAGATCTTCTCCAACCGGCAATACCTGAACGTGAGGCCTGGGGCACCCCTTGAGGTTAAACCCATCCCCATCGCCAGCCTCCTGGGGTGCTCTGGTGACCCACATGGGGCAGGGTTTGCTTCGTCCGAGGGGTTTTGGGTGGTGTCCCAGAGCAGCCTGGGTTCCCCATGGCCTAATGGAGCTGGGTGATAGCTATAGGACTTGTTGGCCCCATGGGTGCAGCAGCCTGAGGTTGCTTCAGTCCCACCTCACGCTTCGGGGGGTGAAATGGGGCCAACCTCATCACCAACCTCTCTTCTTGCCCCTTTCTCTCCCCACAACGGCAGCACCACAAGAAGTACCAGCACGTCCACCAGAAGACCTTCACGTGCTCGGAGCCGAGCTGTGGCAAGTCCTTCAACTTCAAGAAGCACCTCAAGGAGCACGAGAAGCTGCACAGCGGTGAGTTGGCTGCCTCCACGTGAGCCCCATGTGGGGCTAGAGCTCCTCTCCTAAACCCCATCCCAACACATCCCCAACTGCGCTTGGGGCTGGATGAGCCCCTGATCCCTTGTTTCTTCTGCCCCCCAGACAAGAGGGACTATATCTGTGAGTTCTGTGCCCGCTCCTTCCGCACCAGCAGCAACTTGATCATCCACAGGCGCATCCACACAGGGGAGAAGCCTCTGCAGTGAGTACCCGTCCCACCACCCTGATCCCAGGCTCTGGTGCTTTCTCCTCGTTGCTTTTCGACCCGAATTCGTCAGGTTTTCAACCCAAATAGGGTTCCTTGGCTCCATGGGAGAGCCAGGTTCCTCCTGGGGGCAGCCAGGGCTGGCTGGTGGGCTTGGCTTTGCATGAAGGTTTCTGCTCCCTGGGGCTGGCCGAGCTCTGAGCAGCAGCTTCAGGGTGGGTTTGGTTTGGAGGAGCTAAATAAGCTGGGATTTAAGGAGAGCAATAAGCAGGGACCTAAGGAGAGCAGTAAAGAGGGACCTAAAGAGAGCAATGAGCAGGGATCTAAGGAGAGCAATGAGCTGGGATCTAAGGAGAGCAATAAGATGGGATTTAAGGAGAGCAGTGAGCTGGGATCTAAGGAGAGCAATAAGCTGGGCATAAGGAGAGCAATAAGCTGAGATTTAAGGAGAGCAATGAGCTGGGATCTAAGGAGAGCAATGAGTAGGGATCTAAGGAGAGCAATGAGCTGGGATCTAAGGAGAGCAATGAGCAGGGACTTAAGGAGAGCAATAAAGAGGGACCTAAAGAGAACAATGAGGTGGGACCTAAAGAGAGCAATAAGCGGGGATCTAAGGAGAGCAATAAGCTGAGCCTTAAGGAGAGCAATAGAGAGGGACTTAAGGAAAGCAAGAAGCTGGGACCTAAGGAGAGCAATGAGCTGGGATCTAAGGAGAGCAATAAGCTGAGCCTTAAGGAGAACAATAAGCAGGGATCTAAGGAGAGCAATAAGCTGGGCTTAAGGAGAGCAATAAGCTGGGACCTAAGGAGAGCAGGAAGCTGGGATCTAAGGAGAGCTGAGACTTAAGGAGAGCAATGAGGTGGGGCCTAAGGAGAGCAATAAGCTGGGCTTGAGAGCAAGAAGCTGGGATCTAAGGAGAGCAATAAGCAAGGATCTAAGCAGAGCAAGAAGCTGGGCTTAAGGAGAGCAATGAGCTGGGATCTAGGGAGAGCAAGAAGCTGGGATCTAAGGAGAGCAATAAAGAGGGACCTAAAGAGAGCAATGAGGTGGGATCTAAAGAGAGCAATGAGGTGGGACCTAAAGAGAGCAATGAGGTGGGATCTAAAGAGAGCAATGAGGTGGGATCTAAAGAGAGCAGTAAGCAGGGATCTAAGGAGAGCAATAAGCTGAGCCTTAAGGAGAGCAATAAAGAGGGACTTAAGGAAAGCAAGAAGCTGGGACCTAGGGAGAGCAATAAGCAGGGATCTAAGGAGAGCAATGAGCTGGGCTTAAGGAGAGCAATAAGCTGGGATCTAAGGAGAGCAATAAGCTGGGGCCTAAGGAGAGGAAGAAGCTGGGACTTAAGGAGAGCAATAAGCTGGGATCTAAGGAGAGCAGGAAGCTGGGATCTAAGGCTGGGCCTCACAAGGGCTCTGCACTCCGTGCCCGGAGGCGGTGCTGACGCCACCCGTGCTGTGCCGCGGTGCCTTTGCTGAGCCCACACTGAGACCCCAGCTCCCCCCTCGTGCTCGGACCCCCGTAACCCCCATTCCCGCCTCTCTCCCCTCCCCTCCTGCCCCCCGAGGTGCGAGATCTGCGGCTTCACGTGCCGCCAGAAGGCCTCCCTCAACTGGCACATGAAGAAGCACGACGCCGACTCCTTCTACCAGTTCTCCTGCGACCTGTGCGGCAAGAAGTTCGAGAAGAAGGACAATGTCACAGCCCACAAGAGCAAGAGTCACCCCGAGGTGCCCAGCGGAGCCCCCCCCAGCGAGCGCCCCACAGCACCGACCCCATCGCCCGGCGCTGCGACACCCGCAGGGCTGCAGCACCCACCAGCACCCGCAGCCATGGAGCCGCTGGAAGCCACTGGGGACACGCTGGGGAGCGGGGGGGACGCGGTGAAGATGCCACCTCCCGTTGCTGGGGGTCAGGAGGGGATGGGGATGCAGGATGCGGGAGCATCCCAAGGCCGGGCGATGGATGGTGCTGGCTCGTAGGACTCATCCTCCTGTTCTTGGATGGGGGGGACTGATGATGGAGAAGGGGAAGCGGTGCTGGAGCCCGCAGCAGTGCCAAAACGCCAAGGAATGGGGAAGGATCGGTGCTTCCCAAGGGAATTCCCAGCTTCTCTGCCAAACCCTGGGCTCGCATCCACGGAGCCTCCTCCCCGACTCCTTCCCACCGTGAGGGTGCCAAAGGCACCAGCAGCATCCTCAATAAAGACTTATCCTGTGCCCAAGGGGGTGCCCCACTTGCAGCAGCCACCTCGGTGCTGAGTTTCTATGGAAAAGAGGGGGAAAAGGGAGATTTTTCCCTGGTTTTCGCCGGGTCAACGCCAAATCCGGAGGTTTTCCATGTGATTGAGGTGGAGGGGACCGAGCCTGGGTCAGTTCTGGCCTTGGAAATGGGTGTTACTGATGCGGGGATGGGTCCCCACATCCCATAACCACCATTTGCCTCTTCCTGAGCCTTTTGGGAAGGGATTTTGGGGTATTTATGGAGGCTCCAAGGTCACCAGCTCCATGGGCGTTATCACTGAGGGAGCCCCCCAAAGCAGATGATGATGGAGAGATGCTCTGTGACACCCATGGGGGGGACACCCCCATTTCTAACCCTCCCCAGAGCCCCCCAAGAGCTGATGGGGACAAGGAGAGGTGGCCCCAAGCCCCATTCACCTCCAAAGGGGTGGCTCAGGACCCGAGAGCAGCTTTTCCCCCTGCATCCAGCCCAGGAAAAGAGCAGATTGGGGAATTCCCCAGAGATCTGGGGGTTAGTTTTTTGCACAGCAACTTTTATTTCCCCACTAAACAGTGACAGGGCAAAGAGACATAAAAGCATTGTGGAGCACACGAGGGTGGGCAGGGGGGGTTATAAACACGAGATCACATTGAAAACAAGCTTCCCCCCCCTCCTTCCCTATGGATCCAGGGTTCCATCGGGATCTACCCCCAATTCCCTGCTTTGCAGCACGTCCCTCTTGGCTACACCCCAAACCTCACCCCATCTCCCTCCATTCCCAACCCTATGGATGCTCGGTGCTAACGGGGGAAGCGGTGAGGCACGGGATGGGGTTTTGCTCTCTTGGTGCTACCGACAGCGAGGAGATGGGCTCAGCCCTTTCCCAAAGGGAAAGGAAAGCAAGGATGGGGTGAAAGGGAAGCTAAAAGGTGACCTGCAGAGCAACTGCGGCAGGAATCAAGGCTGGGGGACGGTACCTCTGCTCCTCACGCTGGTTTTCCAGCTTTCTAGAGCTTCCTGGGGTGCACAAAAGCTTTGGAGCAATGCAGGATGTGAGGAACCCCTCTGGGAGCTTCGCTCCCTGCTTACATCCCTGTTCACATGGGACAGAGCAGCAACGGAAACACACGGGGTCACTTCTACAACAGGAATAACCCCAACCCTCCGCGGTTGACGTCCCAGAGGAAGGGTTCGGGTGTAAAAAGAGCCTCAAAACCCTGGAAAGCAACAAGAAAACAGCAGAACACGGGACAACGAGGAAGAGGTTTGGGGGCCTCTGTCTGAAAGCAGGGTGGGGGGGGGAAAGGGACAGGATCCTACTTGCAGGTCACCTTGGGAGGGATAAAGAAAGTGGAGGCTCAATTGCAAAGGGAGAGGGAAGAGCCCACATAGAAGAGCCAGAAGAAGGGGAAGATCCTCTCGGTGAAAGCCGCGGTGAAGGTGAAGATCGGAGCCATGTTGTCGGCGTTGTAGAACGCCACCCACCCCCCCTCATAGTCCAGGTAGACCCCGATTTTCCTGGGCCTCTCGCACAGGGAAAGGGGCGTCTCTGGGGAGGTGAAAGCCTGGTACTGATCCCAGTTCTTCCCTTTCCAGTTCAAACCCACCGCCCAGATCCCTTCCTCGGGAGCAAAGTCGATCTTCTCCTTCCTCCTGACGGATTCCCGCGCCGCCCCCAGCACCCAGCTCTCTCCATCTCCCACCTCCACCTCCCAGTAGTGCCTCCCAGCCACGAAGCCCTCCGCTGCCAGCACGCAGAAGGAATAATCGAATCTTTTGGGATTTGCCGGCAGCTCCTGGGGCGCGCTGCGGAGCCTCACGCTCCGCTTGTCCTCCGACAGCACCAGGTAAGGGTTGGCCGTGTCCGGGTCCAGAGAGAGATCACCTGGGAAGAGGGACAACAGGGATGTGAGCACCTGCAAGCCAAGGATCCCGCTCTCCAAAGGGATTCCTTGTCTCTGCTCCACACGAGGGTGATGCCAGGAGGGTCAACTCCAACGTTTAAGCACCCAAAGAGCTGCAGGGAACAAAGATCAGGCTCCACTTCCTAATGCAAGCAGAGGAACAGCCCGATCCCTGTTGGAAACCCTCCAGCCCGCCCCATCCCAGGCACTTCCTCACTCTGGAATAGTGGTTTTGGGGCTGAAACAGCATTTTCTAGGATCATGGAATGGTTTGGGGTGGAAGGAAGCTTGAAGCTCCTCCAGTTCCAAGCCCTGCCAAGGGCAGGGACAGCTTCCTCTAGCCCAAAGCTGCTCCAAGTCCCAGGTTTCTTTAGTCACTCCCAAGGGCTGGAATGAGCCCAAATATCCTCGTGTTTAAGGGCTGGTTTTGTGCTCGGGGGATGCTCAGGAAGTGGCTGGGAGAGGGGAACATCAGAGGCTGCGGAGAGCCGGCTCCATCCTGCACCCAGCCACGTCCCTGAGCCACCAGCACCCAACACAGAGGTTGCAAAGTCCATCCCGGAGCTGATCCAACACTTGGGAGCAGGGATAAAGGTCTCCTGGAGCTGATGAGCTCCTGCAGAGTCCTCTTAACCCCCCACCCCAGCGCCAGGGCTGCAGCTCCCATGGTCTCTGCAGCACTGGGATCATTCCCCCCTTCCCCAGCACTGGTTTTCCTCCCTTCCCACCTGGAAAAGCCCAAATTCCTGAATTAAGGACAAGGAGGAAGGTGACGTTCCCAATATCAACTGTGCTCACCTGTGTCATTCTCCAGCTCGAACCTGAGGTTCTCTGAGGGGAAGAGAAGAAAGAAGTTCAGATGGTTTTGTGTGAGGAGACTTCACACAACCACAACCTTAACCCCTGCTTGGGAATGGCAGTGTGGATACCTCCAGAATCCAAGGAATTCGAGGGCAACGTGCTGCTGCTCTTACTTTTGATGAGCAAACGCTCACATAAAGAGTTGTCCCAACAAGGGAGAAGTAAAAACACGACCCAGGGGCACGTTTTAAGCCGAACTCCACATCAGGTTTCGATGGGAAGCTGCAGTTTTGGAAGGGATCCTATCCCAAAGCTCACCCTTGAACTCCAGCAGGACTTCCTTCAGCACCGCACTCTTCTGGGAGAAGCTCTTGAGTTTCTTCTCCAGCTCCGTGAAGCCAGCCTCGGGCTTGCAGAACATCCAGCTCTCAAAGCTGGTGAGGAGAAAACAGCATTAGGGTCCCTCCGGGGGGAAAAATGGACCCCCCCAAACTAGAGGCAAGGAAGAAAGGGAAGGTTTGGGGATGGATTATTGTCCCTCTGGCCCCACAGATGACACTGGGACCAGTGTGGGGCTGGCTGGGGGGGTTCTGCCCCTCTGTGGTTTCCCTCTGGGACATGCTCAAACCCTGCCCCAAGCCCCTGGTGTGGGTCAGACCCATGGGGGGGGGAGCTGGACACCACCAGTGAGAGCCCCAACGAGGGCTCAGGGTCACTCACCTGCTTCCAGACGGAGCGATGACCTGGAAGGAGAGGGAAACACCAAGAAACCATGAGCACGAAGCCCTTTTCCAGCTCAGAGCCTCCACATCCTGCTCCAGGCTGGCGTGAACGGCGCCGAGCAGAGCGCTCAGCACCCTGCCGCTGGGTTTCCATCCCCAGGGATCCCGATCCCACAGCCACCCCGCGGCTCTCACCTGCCCGGGCTGGCTCCCTGCGCTGTTCTCTGCTCCCTGCTCAGCCAGCAGCTTGTCGAGCTGGGCGATCTCCTCGGAAAGGCGCGACACGCTCTCATCCCTCCTCTTGACGATGTCCTTATCCAGCTCTTCCAGGCGGGATAACAGGAGCTGCTCCTTCTCCTCCAGGAAACCCCGGAGCTCTTTACACTCGGCCACGATCTTCTGCCTCTCCACTTCTGTTTGCTTCTGCGACACCCCAATGGGGACCCCCCAAGTGAGACGGACACCCCATGGCCAGGAGGGGGTCAGGGCCCCCCCAGCCCAGGTACTCACCAGCAAGTCCTCGCTCTGTCGCTCCCTCTCAGCTTTGGCTTCTTCACGCCCTTTCCTCAGGGAGCTCAAGTGCTCTTGGGGCACCTCCTGCAAGGAGAAAGAGCAGCTCCGGTGGGAATTCTTCCTATGTGGGATCAGGAATAGGGAGGGATGGGATTGGGGGGGGTGTCCTTGCAGTGTTGCTGCTGAAACGGGGCAAATCCCATCAAACACGAGGGGGGTTTGAGCTGGAGAACACCAGGAACCCAAAGCGAGGTCCTCCCCTGCCCCATCACCCTCAACTCTTAGTTTACTCACAGTTTACTACTGGAAACAGGCCTTGTTTGAGGTCCTTTGGCCTCCAGGGCAGGCAGGGAGGCGCTTGGCAACGCTCCACACAAAGCAGCAGGGCTTTGGGGAGCAACCAAGGGCTCGTCTTGTACAAACACAACCCAAAGCGGCAGAGATTCTACTGTCATCACCAGGGTTGGGTACCACGGGAGGGAAAAGCACCGATGGGAGAAGCAGGGGCTGCAAAGAGCCCCCAAAGAGGCAAAGCCAGATGTTAAAACGCATAAAAGCAGCTTAAGGAGGGGGAAAAAGCAGCTTTCGACAGCTTAAAGGTGCTGTGGTCCTGAATGAGGGACCAGATCCCGCATTTGGGATGAGGGGACAACGCAACTCCAGCTCCAGCTTCACAACCACAGCCAGCAGAGATGGCAAGGGCAGGATAACGCGGCCATTCCAGCACCGGATTCAACATAAATCCCTTTGGAAGCGCTTGCCCTGACGCTGCTAACTCAGGAATGAAGGTGCCGTGCCCCAAGCTCACACAATCCCTGTCCCTGATCCATGGGGATGGCTCCGGCTGCGCTGGTGCCACCCTCCTCCTCCTCCTCCTCCTCCTCCATCCGCTGCTGCGCACTGCACATCCCGGCCGGCATCTTGGCTCCCCCAGGCCTGGAACGGCCAGGGCCAGGCTCACGCCTTCATTAACCTCTTCATTACTAATTAATCCCGATTTCCAACAGGGAAAACCCCCCCTCCATCGCGCCGGGGGGGGTCTCCCTTTCATCCTATGGAGGTTTCGGGAGGTTGAACGGCTCCGGATTCACTCTGCGTCACACGGCTCCATCACCCCACGTTGGGCTATTTTGGGGGGGCTCTTGCTCAACTTCAACCCTTATTGTGCCCCCCCCCCGCGCCAGGAGCCAGGCTCCATGTTCATTCCTGCCCATGGAAGCGGGAGCTGAGGGTTTGGGGTGTTTAATGCACGCTCACACCAGCACAGGGGGTCCCACCCCACTTCAGTGCTACCTCGCACTGGCTGCACACCCCCCCCTGCTCCCAGTATCCTCCCAGTTAAACCCAGCTCCGTTCTGCACCCCCATCCTGGGGTGGGGGGGAGCCGAGTCCCTATTGCACCCCATAACCTGCCCCACCACACAGAGGAGCACCCAGCTTGGGCAGGGGGCCGCAGGGGGCCCCATTCTGCACCCACCCCCTGGGGGGGTGCCCACTATCCTCATTGCATCCCAGGTACATCTGAATGGACACAGGGAATGAATGGGGGGGGGGTCCCTATTGCAGTTTAGACCCTGGGGGATAAGGGGGTCACCTCTGTTTAGGACAGGGAGCCCCTACTGCATTGCCTCCTATTGGGGAGGGGGTGCATTGCAATGGGCATTGCCTCCTATGGTGGGGGGGGTCCCTGGTGCACTTGCATCCTGTGGGGTGTCCTTGCTGCCCCCCAAATTTGGGGGTGGAGGGGTTATCCCTGGGACCCCTCCTTCTATTTATCCCTTATTGCTTCTCCCATTGAGGGGGGACATCCCAAGGAGGGTTCCCCCCTGCACCCCAACACCCTGGGGGAAGGGGGGGGGGAACTCCGGTACCCTCCGCCCCACACTGACCTCTGGGGCGTGAGCCGCCTCCTCGGCGGGCAGCACGGTGTGGGTCCGGTGCTCCCGGGAGAGGTGGCAGACAACGCAGACAGCGCGGCGGTCCTGCACGCAGTACAGCCGCAGCGGCTCGCCGTGCCGGGGACAACGCGGCGGGCCCGGCGGGCCGGGCGGAGCGGCGGCGGGCAGCGGCGGGGAAGGCGCGGGAGGGCCCGGCGGTGGTTCGGCGGGGCCCGGAGGCAAACCGAGCTGACGGACGATGTGGACGATGTTGCCTAAAGAACGGTTTGGCCGGAAAAGGCGCTGCGGCACCGGCTCCCGGCACTGCGGGCAGCAAAGCCGCCGAGCCGAGTCCTCCCAGCACTGGGTCACGCAGGCGCGGCAGAAGTTGTGGCCGCACTCGGCTACCAACACCGGGTCGTTGAAGTATTCCAGGCACACCGGGCACGTCAGCTCGTCCTGCAGGCTCCGGGCAGCGCTGCAGGGAGCGGGGGGAACGGCGGGAGGGGCGGGCGGTGCCTCCATCCCGGCTCCGGGGCCCCGGGGCCCGGCTCCGCGCTCCGGAGGGGTCCGCTCCGCGCCGCGCCGCCGGGCGCACTGACGGGAGCGCCTGCGCGGGGGGGGGGGCGTGGCTGCGCATGCGCACAGAGGGGAGGGAGAGGGTGAGCGCCTCCAGCAGGGGGCGCACGGGGGGGGGGGGGGCAGGTGTAGTGTGGCGTGGGAACGGGAATGGGATCGGGAATGGGATAGGGAATGGGATAGGGCATGGGATCGGGAATGGGATAGGGAATGGGATCGGGCATGGGGTCGGGCATGGGATTGGGAATGGGATTGGGCATGGGATTGGGAATGGGATCGGGCATGGGATCGGGCATGGGATCGGGAATGGGATTGGGAATGGGATTGGGCATGGGATTGGGAATGGGATCGGGAATGGGATAGGGCATGGGATCAGGCAATGGAAACAGGCATGGGATCAGGCATGGAATCAGCCATGGAAACAGGCATGGAAACGGTCATGGAATCAGGCATGGAAACAGTCACGGCATCAGTCATTGAAATACGCATGGAAACAGTCATGAAATCAGTCATGGAATCAATCATGGAATCAATCATGGAATGGTTTGGGCTGGAGAGGACTTTAAGCTCATCCCTGCCGTGGGGCCACCTTCCATAGAGCAGGTTGCTCCAACCTGGCCTTGGGGATGGGACGGAGCATCCAAACCTTCTCCATCCAACCCACCCCAGTGTCCCACCACCCTCAGAGGGAAGAACTTCCTTATCTCCAACCCGAATTCCTCTTATTCCAGCTGAACCCCATCCCTGAAGGTCCCTCCCCACATCCCTGCATCCCCTTGGAGCTGCTCCGAGCTCCTCTCCTCCAGCCCCAATGTCCTCAGCCTGGATCCACCCAGGAGCTGCTCCAGCCCTGGATCATCCGGATTTGCTCCAGGAGCTCCATGTTGAGGACTCAGCACCCAAGTGGGGTCCCCCCATGGCACAGCAGAGGGGCAGGATCACCCCCTTGGACCTGCTGGCCATGCTCGTGTTGATGCAGACTGGCACATGGGGGGTTTCTGGCCTCAAGCACACACAGAAGAGGCTCATGTTCACACCAACACCCCCAAATCCTTCTCGGGGAGGGCAGAAATTGGGGTGAAAACCCCTTAATTCGGGACCTTCGTGTCAGGGTCCCATAGGAGGAGGTGCCCACTTTCAAAATGGCGGCGCCCCTGCCCGCTTCCAAAATGGCGGCGTCGCCCTCAGGCAAGGAGAGAGACAAGATGGCTGCCGCGGTCCCCTCCGCCTTGCCGCCAGCGGGGCCCTGCTCAAGATGGCCGCCGGGGGTGAAGCCCTGGCGTCCATCTTGGGTGAGGGCAGCCAGGCGGTGTTGCCACGGCGACGGGTCCTGCCGAGGGGCAAAAGCCCCCTCCAAAACGCTGTGGCCATGGTGGGACGGGGCATGTGTGAGCCCCAAACCCCTCATGGGGCTGTTAAACGCGTTTGGTGCTCGTTGCGGGCTTTGACATCCCCAACATCCACCCCTGTTGACAGAAAACCCCACTTTTACCCCCAAAACCAGCCCCTTTTCCCGCTGGGAACAGGCGCTGCAATGGGAGGATTCCTGCAGCCTCGCAGCTCAGTCCCCTCAGCCCACACGTGCTAAAACATCCCTCAGGATGCTCCTCCGGCTCCAATTTTAGTGGTTTTAGCCCCAAAGTGGTCCTTAACGTGTTTATAACCAATAAATTCACGGCATCACGCTCCGCTGCAGCCCTCCCTAAGGATAACGCACATCCCCATCGCCACAGAGGGGCAGGAAACCACGAAACCATCGGGTTTTCCTCACATTTGGAAGGAAAAAACCCCACTTTTCCAGGTCTTTAATGAGCATTTTACACTTTGCAAGGTGTTTTTTTCGATTTCCGCCCAAAACCAGCATCGCTATTGCCACCAGAGGGCCCCGGCCCCTGTGCCGAGCTCTTTCCTCCCTCTCTCCTGGCTTTTTTTCCCTGTAATTCCTTCCTTCCTTCCTTCCTTTCCCCCCCCACCTTTTAACTCTTATTGCTCGGGCTACCGGAGGGACCGCGCCGCCGCCACCGCGCCGCATCCCTGTGCCCTCGCATCCCCCCCAACACACACACTGCGGCTTGTTTTGGGGAGAAAAAGGGGGGTTTTGGGGGCGTCAGAAGGGAGGGGGGCATCTATGGGCTTTGCCGACAGCACCTCCCGAGCCGGAGACCGCAGGTAACGGGGTGGTTGGGGCTTCGGGTGTGAAAGAGAGCGGAAAATGGCTCCGTTTTCATCACATCCCTTCGCTTTCCCCTCCATCCTTCCCTTCCTCTCGCCTCCCATCCCCTCCGCGGCGCCCGCACACATCGGGCTTACACTCGGTGCCTGGATGTGCTCATGGGGAAGGGTGGAGAATAAACCCCCAAACCCACCAAAACCACCCCAAAACCTCCTTTAACCCGCTCCAAAACCACCAAAACCCTCCCAAAACCACCCAAAACCACCCCCAAATCCCCCCCTAAACCCCATCCCTGCTGTCTTCCTGCAGGCGTCCGTCCGTCCTTCCCCTCTCCTTTCATTCAAGCGGGTGGGTTTGGTTTGGGATGGGCTTTGGGAGCCGGGAGCGGAGGTGCCTGTGAGGATGGGTGCTATTGATAACCCTTTCTCTTTATTCTATCAGCAGGATGGCAATAAGTGAGACGGTGATGAGGCTTCGCTATAAAGGAAAGGAATAAAGCAAAGCCTGCGGGAGGGATCGGCTTGAAATCACCCTTTTATTCCTGGTACCAGTAAGTGAGCACCTTCTGCACATCCAACCTTTTCCCAACCTCCATCCTCCACAGCTGGAATAGCTGCTAGGCAAATAGTGACTATAAACCAAGACACGTTGGGATCCTGATACACCTACTGAGCAGAGGGGGATGTCTCTGTGTTTCTCTTTTCCCCTTCTGTTTCCTTCTCATTAATTTTGGGGGAAAACAGTGTTCATCAAGTATAAAGTTCCTGCAGGATCTGGGGAAATACAGGATGGGGGAAAGGAGGGAGGCGTTTATGAGCTGCCTGTTACCGTGCTTCGTGCCTGGTTTTGATTCACCTTTCTATTAGTTTATTAAAGAATAGTAATCTATAGATTATTAGAGAATCCACAGGTCGATAGAGGCTTCTGCACCAAGATTTCAACCCATAGGACAGCGGCTGGTCCTGCTCATGGGGGTGACCTCCTTCTTTCACCAGCCATGGAGCCGTACGTGCTGCTGGACCCGCGACAGAGAGCGCTGTATCGCGACGTGATGCAGGAGAGCTACGACACGCTGATGGCGCTGGGTGAGGAGCATCCCCCTTCCTGCAGAGGAAGGTTTGGGATGGATGGAGGATCCGGCTTGGGGATCATCATGCTGGGGTGAGGGCGATGGGTCTCTCCTGCCCCGTGTTGCTCATCCCCTCTTCTCTTTGCCAGAATTCCCTGTCTCCAAGCCCGATCTGCTGCCCCGCCTGGACCATGGGGATGAACCGACAGCCCTGGACCTCCACGTGCCCAGGGACACTCCAGCTGCAGGTGAGCCTCTGGTCATGCCTTGACCACAACGGGGACAGAGCCTCCTGCAAGCGTGAGGGTTTCCCAGTGCTCACCTCTCCCCACAGTGGGCAAAGCCAACCACATCCATGGTGGGTCAATTGCCACGTCCACGTTGATGGGAGAGAGGAGTGATGGGGCTCAGAGATGCCTCTTCCAGAGGTGCTCACATGGAAGAGTGTGTCCTTTTCCTACCCCCTTCCCATCTCCCCATCACCGGGCGAGGCGATGACTCCTGCCTGGGTTGTGTCTGTCTCTTTGTGCCCCACAGAGGATGGAGCAGGAGCGGAGCAGGAACCCCCTCAAGAAGAGAAAGAGCCCAAAGAGGTGCAACCCGCGGGCGAGGAGCATCCCCCGAGCCCCACCGAGGCTGGGGTGAAGCCGGGCGGCAGCGGGGACCGGGGGGACACAACCCCACAACCCAGCACCACGTGCGGGGAGTGCGGGAAGAGCTTCAGCCACAAGTCAGCCCTGGTGAAGCACCAGAAGATCCACAGCGGCGACCGCCCGCACGAGTGCCCCGACTGCGGCAAGTGCTTCATCCAGCGCTCGGACCTCACCATCCACCAGCGGGTGCACACGGGCGAGCGCCCCTACGCCTGCACCCACTGCGGGCGCCGCTTCAGCGTCAGCTCCTCCCTGCTCACCCACCAGCGCACCCATGCTCCTGGCGGCCACAAACCCAACCGGTGCCCGCAGTGCGGCCGCAGCTTCGCCGACCCCGGCGCCCTCGACCGGCACCAGAAGAGCCATTTGGGGGGGAAGCCCTATGAGTGCGGGGTGTGCGGGAAAGCCTTCGCCTGGAGCTCGCACCTCGAGCGGCACCGGCGCATCCACACGGGCGAGAAGCCCTTCCAGTGCGCCGAGTGCGGGCGAGCCTTCGCCTGGAGCTCGCACCTCGACCGCCACATGCGCACCCATGCCGCGGCCGCCACCGGGGAGGAGGAGGAGGAGGAGGGTGAGGAAGCAGCGGAAGAGCCCCCGCCGCCCCCCCAGAAGTGCGCGGATTGTGGCAAGCGCCTCAACCACCAGACAGACCCGCAGCGCTTCAAGCACAAGGGCACCCAAACGCTGCCGAGCAGCAGCAGCCCCCCGCGGCCCCATTGCTGCGAGCAGTGCGGCAAATGCTTCTCGCAGAGCTCCAACCTCCTCAAGCACCAGCGCGTCCATAGCGGCGAGAGGCCGTTTCCGTGCCCGCAGTGCAAGCGCTGCTTCCGCTGGGGCTCAGCGCTGGCCAAGCACCAGCGCACCCACAGCCAGCAACAAGCCAAAGCCCCTGAGGAAGCCGGCACCAAACCGTACCCGTGCGGGGCGTGCGGGAAGCGCTTTGGCTGGATCTCGCACTTGGAACGCCACCGCCGCATCCACACCGGGGAGAAGCCGTTCCGCTGCGGCGAGTGCGGGCGAGCCTTCGCCGTCAGCTCCCACCTCGAACGGCACCGCCGGGTGCACACGGGCGAGCGGCCCTATCGCTGCGGCGACTGCGGCAAGAGCTTCGCCGTCAGCTCCACCTTGCTGGCCCATCGCCGCAGCACCCACAGCACCCAACCGGGCCGGCCCCACGCCTGCCCCGAGTGCGGCAAAGGCTTCAGCACAGCGCCCAGCCTGGAGCGGCACCGGCGGCTGCACCGCGGCGAGAAGCCCTATCAGTGCGGTGTGTGCGGCAAGGGCTTCGCATGGAGCTCGCACTACGACCGCCACCGGCTCAGCCACACCGGAGAGAAGCCGTTTTCCTGCGCCCACTGCGGGAAATGCTTCGGCCGCAGCTCCCACCGCAACCGGCATCAACGTGCCCATGCGGAGCGCGGCGCCGGGAAGCAGCACGTCTGCCCGGAGTGCGGCAAAGCCTTCGGCCTCGGCGCGGCGCTGGCGGCTCACCGGCGCCTGCACAGCGCCGGCACCGGGCGCTGCAGCCCCGTGTCCCTGCTGCCATCGGCGTGGTGGGACGTGGAGAAGCGAGGGGGGACCCCGACCCCTCCTGAGCTCTGGCCTGAAGAGCCCGGCGCCGTGTTCCAGCAGCGCCCTGTGCCTTCCTCCTCACCCTCCTCCTCCTCCGCGGCCCCCCGCGGCTGGGCGGCCAAAGCTGTCCTGCCCCACACCATGGCATGGAGAGGTGGGGAGGGGGACACCATGCAAAGTGATGCCTCTGCCCCCCAGGAGCACTGGGCTTCCCTGCCTCCCCCCCCCAGCTCCTGAGATGGGGCCATGGGGTGCTCAGAGCCTTTGGGGATGCCCCATGGTGGGTGTCTGGCCTGTCCCCACCTCCCCCCAAAAGATGGGGGGGGCTCAGGATACCCTGTGGTGGGGAATGAGGGTGACGTGGTGGGGAGGGGGCATGGGGTGTAGCAACCAGCATAGGGGCTTTGGGGGGAAAACCAAGAGAGGAGGAAAGGGATTTGGGGAGGGCTGGGTGATAATTCAGGGTGATGGGGAGACACCGCTTCTCCCTATAACCCTCCTCATCCTCTGTACCGGTGGGGCTGGAGGGGAGTGACACAGCTCGGGTGCTTGGGAGGGGGAAAAATCACCCTTCCACGGCTGGCTTTTGAGGGCAAAGAGCTCAGAAAAGAGCCACGGGGGCCTGCAGCAGTCACCAGTTGTGTTGTTTCCTGCCTGGGACCCCCCAGATGCCGTTTGGGATGCAGGGAGCTGGGAATCCGGAGAGTCCGGGATCCCTCAGCTCGGGATAGCAGGTAATAAAGTAGAAGGTAGCTCAGCCAAAAGCCCCTTCGCACGTCTCAGCGTGGTTTTGTCTTTGGAGAGGGGGGAAGATGCTCGAGGTGTTTCCCACCAGGAAAAGCGACGGAGCCCGGGATTGGGGCACAAGGAGAACAGACACAGGCAGCTCCTGTTTTATTCCTCGCCCCACGCCGGTGCTCTCAGCATCGTGCCCTCTCCATGGGTGCAATGCGTCCCCTTCTCCATCCTGCTGGCAGCGAGGAACAGGCACAAACACCACCATATTTTGGCACAAGAACCAGCCCCGGGTTCCCCCCATCCTTTCCCAGTGGAGAATTCCACCGTATCCCTCAGGAAGAGTCTCCTTCTCCCCCGAGATGTCCATTGGGGTGCAGCCACTCCCATCGCTGCTGGGAGGCATCAGGATAAATCCCTCCCTGGTGCCTCACAGCCCCATCACCCACCCGGTGCCACCCTCCAGCGCCTTCAATGTCCTTTGCTTTGTCCCCAGGCTGTGTTTTCCCTTGGGATCAGCATCCGCGGTGCTGATGGAGGGATCCGTGTCCTTCAGGGCTCCTCACGGCCGCCTCCTCCCACAGCACCCAGCGGCTTCTCCCCCTCCATCCGCGTCCTATGGAGGGGGAACGGAGCCTTGGGGAGGTGGCTGCGGCGGTGCTTGGTGAGGTGGGAGCTCTGGCTGAAGCCTTCCCCGCACTCGGGGCACTCGTAGGGCTTCTCTCCGGTGTGGACGCGCCGGTGCCGCTCGAGGTGGGACGCCCAAGCGAAGCCCTTCCCGCACTCGCTGCATGTGAAGCTCTTGTGCGCCGCATGGCCCCGCTGGTGCGCCAGGAACGGGGGAGCCTCTCCGAAGCGCTTCCCGCAGTCACCGCACTTGTAGGGCCGGTCGGGGGAATGGGTTTTGCGGTGCTGCAGGAGATGGGCTTTCTGTGCGAAGCGCTCCCCGCAGCTACTACAGGGGAAGGGCCGCTCGCCCGTGTGCACCCGCCGGTGCCGCTCCAGGTGGGATGCCCACACAAAGCCCTTCCCGCAGTCGGCACAGCGATGGGAATGCTCCCGCCGGTGGCACCGCTGGTGCCGCGCCAGCGCCGGTCCGGCACGGAAGAGCTTCCCGCAGTCCCCGCAGCGCAGCGCTTTCTTCCCCAGGTGAGTGCGGCGATGCCGGGCCAGGTCCGAGCTCTGGCAGAAGGTCTTGCCGCAAACCGGGCAGCGATGGGGCCGCTCGCCCGTGTGGCTGCGGCGGTGCTTGGCGAGGTGCGAGCCCTGGCTGAACGCTTCCCCGCACTCGGCGCAGCGGAACGGCTTCTCCCCGGTGTGGACGCGCCGGTGCCGGGCGAGGTGGGACGCCCAGACAAAGCCCTTCCCGCAGTCACCGCACTTATGGGGCTTGTCGGCGGCGTGGCCCCGACCGTGCGCCGCCAGCTCGGCCGCGCCGGCGAAGCGCTTCCCGCAGTCGCCGCACTTATGGGGCCGGTCGCTGGCGTGCGTGCGGCGGTGCTGCAGGAGGTGCGAGCTCTGGCTGTAGGTCTCGCCGCACTCGGGGCAGCCGAAGGGCCGCTCGCCCGTGTGCACCCGCCGGTGCCGCTCCAAGTGCGAAGCCCACGGGAAGCTCTTCCCGCAATCGGCGCAGCCGAACGGGCGCTCGCGCGCCGGAGCTGCCCCATGGAGGGGTTTGGCACGGTCCGGTTTGGGGGCTCGGGGGGTCCTGGTGGCCCCGGGAGGCGCCGCTTTGTCCGGGCGCTTCGCTTTGCGCCTGTTGGAGCCGGGGGTTTGCTCGCTGTCGGGGCTGCGGGAGGAGCGTGCGGCCGGCTCCCCGCGGCTCCCCGCTCCTGCTCCTTCCTCCGCTGCTTTTCCGCTCACCAGCCCCTGTGCTGCTGGGAAATGGGGAAAGGAGGAGAAGGGCAGAGCGTGGCCTCGACCGGAGCTGGGAGTGGCGTTTAAATCAATGGAGGAGGAACAGGACTCCCCTACACTTGGTCACCCAGGGGTGATGTGATAGATCCCAGTTTGGATTGGGAGCGCAGCGATGCTGAGCACATCCCGTTGCCCATATTCCCAATTAAATATAAACGTGGAGAGATCAATAGCATTTTCCTTTAAATTAAGGAGAGGGTTTGGGGACATCCCAAACCTGGATTCATCTTCCCTCCCTTATGAGCCCTTTGCTTCCCTGCCAGAAACAGGGAAATGAGAGGAAGGGAAAAGGGGGGGATGTTGAGGAAGGAAAGGGGACGTTTGTGTTTGCTCACCAAGGGACATCAGCGTCTCGTAGCTCTCCTGCATCACGTCCCGGTACAGCGCCTTCTGCCGCGGGTCCAGCAGCACCCATGGCTCCATGGTGGGGACGAGGAGGGTTTCTCCCTCCGTTCCTCACTCAGGGCTCCCCAAAATCCCCTGTGGGCAAGAGAAACCCCTCGAAAGGAAGGAAGATCCCCTCCTCTTGCCTGGGTTGGGATGCTTTTCCTGGGGTTCCATGAGACATGTTGGGGTGTGTTCCCTCCATCCAGGACATCCATGCAGCAGCCTGGGGACAGGAGGGTCCCTATTTTCCCAGCAGACCCCATCCCACAGCAACCTCTGCCTTCCTCCTCCTGCATCCCAGTTCCCCCAGTCCCCATCTCACTGGGAATCCACCCTCCCAGCAGCACTGAGGGGAATGGGACACATCCCTGGAGCTGGTGCCCCATCCCTGCGGAGCCCTGGCAACATGCAGGGCTCCGTCTCCATCCTCCTTATCCACTGTCCTCTCCCTTATCCCCTTCTCCTGCTGGGAACACCCCAGGGCCGCATGCCACAGGCTCCACGCTCCGATGAGGAGCAGCAGCTCATCCCTGTGCAGGGTCCCCCCGTTACCTGCAGTCCCGGATCAGGACTCACTGTCTGGAGCCTCGGGGAGAAATGTCCTCCCTTTCCAAGCTGCGAGGAGATGGGGATGCACAGACCCCCCCTTTGCACCCCGAGGCCCTCCCAGCCTCCCGACAGCAGGGCACAATGGAGGCGATGCCGGGCATGGATTTGCTCCGGAAGCCCAAGCCGGTATCCGGGAGAGAGGAGACGCTCCTGGGAAGCAGCATTTACCCAGAGCCCTCTAGAGGTATCCCAACCCCGCTTCCCGCATCCCCGCAACCCTCCTGCCCCATCGCCAGCATTCCCCCCATGCAGTTTGGGCTGCTGCAGCCTTGGCTGAAACTCTCCCAAAGGATCCCAACAGCAGCAACAGGGATACTTTGAGTATCGCAAGCATGGGAAGCACGGGAAGGGGATGTGGGTCTGGCATAACAGAGCATCCCCTAGGTGGGAGAGGGGGATACCCCCATCAGCATCAGGGATGGGAGCTGTGCAAGCAAGAAATGAGGGTTTCCACCCGGAAAAGTGGCCCAAACAGGTTGGTTCCCCCACTCCCAAAGCTCCAGGATTGGGAATCATGCACTTGTAGGTGGGAAGGAGGGGGAATTCCCACTTACCGAGTTATCCCTCCTGGCTGCCTTAAAAGCAGACTGTGAAAGCCAAGGAAAACAGAGCTCTGCAAACAGGGAGGAGAAGAAACGCAGCCAGGGATGAGAGAGGAGCCTGGATTTCTGCCTCCAAGGAATTCCCGGAGCCTGGAAACCATCTGTACAGTCGGTGCACGGGGTTTGGAAGTGGTTTAATCCCTCCCTGACTGGGAAAAGCTGGAGTGAAGGGGAAGGAATCATTTTCTTTTCATTTGCTTTGGAAAGAGCACAGGGATGGGGAATTATCCCTAAATCCTAATGGGATCTAGGGACATCCTAATTATCCCTAAATCCTAATGGGATTTAACCCCTGCATCCCCAAAGGAGGACACTGAGCAACCTGAGCATGGGAGGACACAGGAAGGGGCTGGATGAGCTGGATCTGAAGGCAGAGGGGAGAAGGGGATGTGTTTGGAGCAGGAGATGCGCAGTGGATGCTGGTGTGGGGCAGAGCCCTGTCCTGCACCAAATCCTGAGCCAGAAGCTCCGGGTGATGGGCACAGGGAGGGAGGGAGAGACCCACACGGATACTCTGCTTCCCAGTCCAGCCCCAGCCCCTTTACTGGGACCAGTGCAAGGAGCAGAGAGAGGGAGCACCATCCCCATGCATGGGGTTGAGCCATGAGAGGGCATGGGGAGACCTGAGCTGCTCCCGGGACCTGGCTCCTGTGGATTAGCTGTGAGTTATCCCATTCCTGCACCTCCTCCTGGACCAGGAGGTCCCCAGCTGCCAGCAGTGGATGGTCAGGATGCAGGAGCGGAGGTGAGGAGCATGTTTTGGGGCTGAGCTGGGGAATCCTTGTTGGTTTAGCATCCTGTGACCTGCAGGTACTTTGATCCCAGCTGGATCAGCGGCAGCTCCAACCTCCTGCAAGGGCTTCACCACCAGCTCCAAGCTCATCACCACCAGCACAACCACACCAGGGAGACCTCCTTCCTTTACGGTGTATTTGGAAAGAGCTTCACCCAGAGCTCTAAATTCATCACCCACCAGCAGCTCCACCATGGCCATGGGGTCCTGTACATGAGCGGCTCCAGGTCCCACACTGTGATGCCAGCGCAACCAACATGAAGGGAGCTCCAGACACCACCACACTTTGGAGCATCACCCACCCATCTCTCACCTCCTTGAACACCAGAATGCACCAAACCCATAAGCACAACCCCTCTTGTCTCCTTCTCCCAGGCAACGAGGCAGACACGGAAAGCTCCCCATGGCGAGAGGACAGGTTGTTGTAATTCAGTTCCCGTAAGAAGATCTGCTGGACGTGGAGGAGCCAAAATACACTTCACCTTTCATAACCTTATCCACAGCAGCCCGCAGCTCCGAGGTGCCGATGAAGGAGCCGCGGCGCTGCCTCCTCCAGCGGTCGGCCTCGGTGATCAGCCCCTTGCAAAGGCTGCCCATGGAGATGTTGATCAACCTCTTGGCCTCCACTGACATGCGCCGGGCTGCTGGGGACAACTGGTTCAGCAACCTGGAGATGTACCAGTTGTCAGATCCCTTCTGGAACCAGCCATTTAATCCTTTGGGAGCCGCTTTCCACCGCCGGGCCCGAGCCGGAGCCTTTCCCCACTTCAGCACAGGCTTCGTCCGCTGGACTTTGGGCTTCCTCCTCATCCTCCTCAAGGTTTTCCCATGTCTTCTGGTGACAACAGCCATGGGGTGTCCGTCAGGCTGGGGGCTCCTCTGGATGGGTCCCACCACGTCACTTACATAGGTGGATGGATTCCAATGAGGGCTCAGACGTGCAGCCCAGGGTTGGCCGACTGCAGCAAAGCCCTTGTGACGTAGCTCAACCTCATCCACAATTTGCATAGGGATTTTTGCCTGAAGAACGTGGAATTGCACCAAAAGAACATCTGCTTTTGTTCTGGCTTAACCCCAGCGAAAGCCCCACAAATTTCTCACCACATCCACTTTTCCTTCTGCGTTTCCTTGTGGAGAAACAACTTGGTTTGGGGTCTTCCTTGGTTACTGATTGCGCTCACTCAATGATCGATGTGAGGAGGGAAGTTTGTCAGATCTGGAGCTAAACCTGGGAATTTCAGGCTTTGCCTTTGTGGGGCAACTGGAGAAACATTGGGAAAAAGCCTCTGAATGGACCACTTTGGAAAGGGACAGGGGAAACTTCCAAGAAACAATAAGGAGAAAAGTGGCCAATTTGGTTATGGAATAAAAATAGGAAATAAAACCGATTTGGGGTTCGATTAAACTAAATCAGGGGGTTTTAGCACCATGTGAGCAGGCGCTTCTTGTTCCATCTTTCTTCCACTTTTTGTTCCTAGAGGTGATGACCAACCTGCAGGTGGGATCATGCCCTGTTTCAGTGTAAATCCAGCTGCTCTGGCTCCTCCCAAAAAGCAAATCCTGGTGTTATCCTGAGGGGGCAACAGAGAAAAGGGGGTTATTGCTGCAAAGAAAACCCCAAACTTGCTGCGAATTAGGGGTGGGGCAAAGGAGCCAGGGAAGGGCGGGATGTGGATTAACTGCTGAGGATGAGGAGGGTGAGGAAGGCTCCAGACGGTGTCAGGATGGCCGAGTGGTCTAAGGCGCCAGACTCAAGGCTTTGCTTTCCCTGTCCTGGGAATTCTGGTCTCCGAATGGAGGCGTGGGTTCAAATCCCACTTCTGACACATCTTTTCCTCCTGGAAATTAAACTTGATATAATCTATTGCAATCATTCCCCCACCCTTCCGGAGGGAAAACGCCGATTCTCCGCTTTTTTACCCCAAATCCTCCCTGTTGTGCCCATCGCGTCCGTTCACCCATTGCAGAGTGCAAGGGCGGGAAATCAGTGCCAGCGCTTCCCTGGTGGTCTAGTGGTTAGGATTCGGCGCTCTCACCGCCGCGGCCCGGGTTCGATTCCCGGTCAGGGAAACTTCCTTTTTCTCCTTCAACAAAATATCCCCCTCCCTTTTTCTCCCGTCCCTTCTGCTGAAACCAATAATAGGCTTTTCCGCAGCAAATCCAACCCTCAAAGCACACACAGCGATGACAAACTCGGTTATTCTAAAAGCGATTGACACACTTCCTGCTCAGGCTGCTCCTTTAAAGAGCCACCGCTTTGTCATGGGCAATACCTTGGTGAGGGATGGGTTTAGCACATCTGGGTATCGCCATCACTATCCTTGGGCAATTTTGACCAGTGGGTCTTTTTTCCCCTGCGCACAGCAATTCCCATCATCTGCTGGTAATTAAAATACATGTATTTAATATATCAAACAATCTACTTGCAGCAAGGTGGCCCTGGAAGCCCATATTAAGGCAAAACCCACTTACAGATGCTCACTAATGAAACACCCAGCCCCACATCATCCCTCCCTACCAAAGAAACCCCTGACACCACCAAAAGCTGCTTTTGGAGCTTTATTGCGATGCCCCATTGACAATTTAGATCGACAAACTCCCCGCTCTTGGTGCATTGCTCAGGTCTTCTTCAGCAATTGAGGTGCTTTAATCCCTCTCCCTTGGGGTTCACCCATCCCAAGGGAGGAGGAGGAGACTTTTTCTAGTGCCTGCTTCTGAAGGCCACCTGCTTCCACCTCCTCTTGGGCAGCACGGACCGCAGGGCACCTTGTACATGCACGGGGCCGACCACGGCCTCGCGGCTCTTCCTCCGCAGCCGCTCGGCCTCGCTCGACACTTGCTTGTAGATGTCCTTCACGAAGCTGATCATGAGCCCCTTGGCCTCGCGGGAGAGGAACCGTCCGGATCCTTTGGCCTCCTTGAGCTTCTTGGCATCAAAGCGGAGGGAGCGCTTTGACTCTCTTCTCCTCTTCTTCATGGGACGATGCTTTGCCTGGTCTGAATTCTTCCTTTTCTTGGCCGCAGATGTCCTGCTGCGGCTCTTGCGTCTGCTCCCATGCTGGAGGCTCCTTTTCTTCTGGGAGCTCCTTCTCTTCTGGGTAGTCCTCTTTGTTCCCTTAACAGACACCACGGCAACAGACACCATGGCTCAGCCTTGGCCCTGCACTGCCCCGACCTCTTGAGCCCGCAGACCCCCCTCCAGCTCCCCTTTTTATGCAAGTGAGGATGCAAATGAGGAGCAGTTCTAAGCCCAACCATTGGCCAAGAGAACAACATCTCCCACCAGTTCATAAAGGATAGAATCCTGGCGGATTCCATCCTGGCCATGGCAACCGTGGTGCTGGGGTGCTCATCCTCCCAAGGAGAATCTTCCACCCAACCTAAGAGCTATCCCAGAGCATCACCCCAACCTCAAGAGTTGTGTCTTGCAGTTGCACAACCAAGGACATGCTCCATCTGTCCTGGGAGTCTTTTGGATGAGCAGGAAATGAGTTGCAAGGAAATTCTTTGAAAGAGCATCTTTCCTCACTAGAAACTTCCTGCACATCTCAGCCCCGTGTCTGCTTGTGACGAATTGCTTCACTAACAAATCCACCCGGGTTTTTCCCTCCCCCTGCTTTACATACACGGCTCATTCTTCACGTCCACCTTCAATGTTCTCACACAACTCCCGTGCTTCCTCCAAGCTCCTCCATGCACTGTCAAAGGCACGGTTGATGCCACATCAACATCTACCTGCTCTGGTGCTGGAGGACCAAACCCTGACTGGTTTTTCTCCTCCCTTCATTAAGAAAAAAAACACATTAAAAGCAGAAGACAATTATTTGGAAGCAAATGCTTGTCCTTTCTTCACCCGGCCCACGCTGGCTGATTCGATTCGGCTTCCATCCCTCCCATTGTCCTTCTCCAAGCCTCATGTTGTAACTGGTTTTAGGTGGAAACTCGGTTTCCAGTAACCTTCAGGGAAGCGGCAGAGAGGAGCAGGAACATGGGAGGAACTCCTTTTGCAACTGGTGGCATGCAGCGCTTAGACAATAAACCCTGTAATTTGGGGTTAATCCTAGAGCAGCTTGTCAAGACATGTACTGATGTAGCTTTTTATCAAAACAAGATAAACCAAACTGCCCTCCCTCCAAACCCTCCAGAACCATGTGCACGCACTGGTTTCATCAGGTAATCCCCAAATCCCCCATGAAGAATCATTGCTTCATGAGAAGAGATAAAGCATGTTGCTGAGTTTTCAGTGTAGACACCCACAGGTATCAGGAAAACAACCTGGTAATCACGAGCCAGTACAAAGTCAGGCACAAACTAAAGGCTGGTTGGGATCATTTTGCAGAAAAATGGTGCTTTTGCCTTTTCCAAGTGTTAAACCTGGATCGAACCGGTGGATTCTCTTAAATGGAGACAAAATCCTCAAGGAGAACGTGCAACCCTTTGGTTTTCCTTAGGAGGAAAGTTTCCCAGATGCTCATCACCCGATTTTAATGACGATGAAGGGGAATTCGTGGTGAAAGCAAGTGAACCGGATGTGAGGAATCAGTTCCTTGTTTTGCCTTGATGCAGGCAGAGATAATTCCTGGAATTCACCATCGAGAAGGTCAATCTCTTCCATAACGCCCATCCCAGCAGCAACACTGCGAAGATGGTTTGGGAGAAGGTTAAATCAGACCGAGCTGCCTGCAGGGCCAGGCTGTCGTGGACCACAACAGCTCCACTTTGCTGTAGGAGCATCCACACTCCACCACAAGAACCACACCATGGCTTCAACCGAGGTTGGAAAAGCACCACAAGACCCCAATGTCTGTGTCATGAGGCCACCAGGACACAGATCCCACGAATGCAGATGTGTTCGGTGGTTCCTGCTGGGTTGCAAAGACTAAACCCCTGATCATCAGTGACTTGAGCAATTTGTCAGCACCGTTTCCCCAAAGCCCAGAGTGACCCAGAGGGAACTTGGTTTGTGAAGCGTGGCTTCATGGAAGGCGTAATGTACGGGAAGTCCAGGCAATGCTCCCAATCCTGACCTCACCCTGGTTCTGCAATCCACTCCTCTGGGGCACTATCTACAGCATGAGACCAATGTAACATCACAAGTGGGCACCACCACCAGATCTTTCCAAAGCACCATGTCCCTTGCCATGATTCCCCAAAACTCCACTCTGGGAGTTGCACTCAACGATCCATAGGTTTCCCTTCCACCTTAACTTAGTAAATCCCCACACTGTTGCTGAGAGGTCAATGGGATAAAGCCCAGCCATGAGCTTGGCTCGAGCTGCTGCAATCAAAGAACTAATGGAAGCAGCACTCAAAGAAGACAGAACAAATCAAGATTAATAAGACCAAAGCTGCAGCATGGCCTCAGCCCTCCTGTCTGGGAAGACACCCAGACATCTAAAGACCAGACTCCTAATAGCACAAGGGAAGGAGTTTGCTTCTGCTTTGATGCACGTAGCTCTGGGCTCCAACGCAGGGAGAACTGAGAGCATTGCAGGGAAGGAGACGACTGTTTCATGAAGAAAACACTACTGAGAAGAGCCAGTGACTACTGAGGCTGCAGGGAAAGCCCCTTCTGTGGGGCTCATGTCTACCCTGGTGCTGAGGTCACCCCTCATGGGAAGCACCACCATGGGGTTTCATTTCCTCATCAAACGAGCACATCATCTGATTAACTGTAAAGGACAGAGGCATAAAGCAAAGAGGAGATGGGACAAGATGGTTTGGAGGGGTAGTTTGTGGTGGGTTTATACGGTTTTAGGAGCACCGCAGCCTACACAGGGTTGAGTATGTTCATATGGTGGGTAAGACATGGTGAACCAGCCAAGGGATGCTTCCTCAGGTTGGTTTATGGTGCTTTGGTTGGTCAAAACTCTCCATTGTGGACAAATGCTGGTACAACTCAGCCACTTTTTGCCATGTCAGTGAAGGCATCTAAGCCCTTGATCTCCTCAGTCCTAATGGAGACAGGATGAAGCCAAAACTGTCCATAAAGTGTCCTTACATGAACTGTCCTCTGGAAACGTCCATTCCCACCGCCAGAAGGGCGTTCTGGATGCTCAGAGCTCTCCCTGGGATGCAGAACGAATCCCGCCCACATGAGCTCAGATCCCACCTTGTGCAGCACAAGGAAAGAACCAAACCTCCATGTGAGGTTGGGGAGTTCTCTGCCCTTCGTGGGGAGGGTGCGGTCACCTCCGTGTGTTCCGATGATCACAACACTTCCCAAAGGCACCGGAGACTCGGTGGCTGATGTCCAAACCCAGTAACACCAGTGAGGAAAGACAAGGAACCCGTCAGAGGAACCGGCTACGCTCAATTGCTGGTTCCCCTTGGTATGACAAATCGCTGCTGTTTCCAGGCCCTGATTGGCAGGTTTCCTTCCGAGCCACCACAACTATGTTGCCTCTTTTTTTTTCCTGAAGCTGGCATATAAAATGAAAGCAAATCTCAGCAGAAGACTGATCTTCCCGCTGGAAGGATGACTGGGACCGGTGAGTGGCTCTCCCTGACTTTTGACCTCTCCCATTGGGCTTTTCCTGCTTTTCTTTCATCTTCAATGCCCCTTTTTGGGGTGGTTTTGGTTTGGTTTTCACATCTGCCTTTTGTGTCACCTCCTGACAGCGTAACCACAAACCTCCCTTCCTCCAGCTCAGGGTATTGATTGGTCACCCGGAGCTTGACTTGGCAGCCACTATGGGCAATAGGACACTTCTCTTGCAGGTTTGGGGTATGGGATGCTCCTGGTTGTGCAGGGATAGATGGAAACAAGCACAAGCTCAGAACCTCCAGGAACATTCCTGGAGGACATCAGGTTGATGGTTTTTCCCCACAACACAAGAAGGTCTGGAGGGAAGATGGAGATCCATCCCTCCAGATGGGAAAATCCCATTCCAAAGGGATTTTCCAGAAGGGAGAACTACCCAGGGTGGGATTGCAGAACCTTTTCTTTCATGGTCTTTTATTCCCTGAAAGGAAACCGGCTGCATTCGGGGGAAGGAAAAGAAAATGAAAGTTATTGTAGTTGTTTTGGAGAACTGAAGCCAAAACTAGCGAAATCCCAGGTTTCTGTTCAAAATTCCTTCCCCTGGGATAATGTTGTGTCTGTTGGGGTAGGAATGGTTGTTCCAGATGGGCTGCAGTCTTATCTGATTTAAATAGATAAGCTCTATCACCTACCATCATCTGGCTCATCTGTCCAGCTCTCTATGCAACACTGTCCACCTATCAATGTGCTATTGTCTTCTCCTCCTCCCCACTGCATCCAAACTGCCATGGATTACTAAGGCACAGGAAAGGGCAACTGGGACAAGATCGGCTCAATTCTTTGCGAGGGGCACTAATTACTCTTCTTCATTCTGGATTCTTCACAGCTTGTTCAAAGGGGCTCAAACTCATTGGGGGAACTCACCACAAAGAGAACGTGGATGGGAAAGAAATGATCCATGGGCCTGATTTCTCCTTAAAAATCATATTTCCTGACACTACTTGACATCTGGCATCTTGTGAGACCTGCTGATGCCATAGGAAATAACTATGCCAGTTGACTTGGATCAGGTTGATCTCTTTGGGGTTTGGACACCAATGTACTTGGAGGCAACCTGTGCTGTCACCTCCCTCCTGGGCAGCCAGGAATGAACCTGCATGCTGATTGCCAAGTGCCTTCTCTTCTCTTGTCTCCCTAGTCCTCTTCCAAATACTCCTGCTGGCAGGCCTCCTGAGTGCCAAGAGGTTCCCATGCTTCCCTGACTATTGTCTTCACGACAAGGACTACGAGGAGCTGCTGGACATTGTCAAACATGGGCTGGAACCTGCAACTCATCCAGCAAACGTGGTCATCGTTGGTGCAGGGATAAGTGGGCTCACAGCAGCGAAGCTGCTCCAAGATGCCGGCCACAGGGTCAGTGGTTGCTTGAGACACAGGAGTGCCTTTGGGTCTTGTTTTCCTGCACTGAGGGTTTTCCAATGTGAAGGGGGAGAAAGGAAAAGGAAGGAAAAGCAATTGGGCGCCCGCGATTTAATCTGATTGAGGCACAGGAGGGGAAGAAGGGGAGCTTCACGCCAAGCAACTCCTTTAGATGGTCTCCAAATGAACGCAAGGGAGGGGTTTGGATCTACAGATGGCTCATTTGCCATCCAGAAGGGGCCTGTCCCACCCTATGGCCCATGAATGCTGCCTGTCACCGTGCTTGTGAACTTGCTTTGTAGGTGCTTTGCTTAAAATAGCTGCATTTCCTGAACGTGTGCAATCTCCACCCATCTCTGGTTGTAGGTCACTGTTCTAGAGACCAGCAACCAGGTTGGTGGCCGGATCAGGACATACCGCTCTGAGGACCAGGACTGGTACGTGGAGCTGGGACCCATGCGCCTGCCGAGCAAGCACAGGTAAGGAGGTGTCCTGCTTCACAGCCATGACCAGGGGAGGAACCAACCTGCTTGGAGGAGCAAGGCTGAGGCTTGAGATGAGGGCTTGGGTATGGGTGTAGGACAGCAAGAGGAAGGGGCTGTGTGCCCCAGAGCTTTAAAGGGATGAAAAGCACAGAGTCACCTGCGTTTGAGCTAGGGGAATAAGGACCTCTCATCTCAGCGGCATGTCCATGCATGGTCACGCCTCTAGTCTGGAAATCACAACATCAGGAGATGGATGAATTCCCATCAACTCTGATGGAGAGAGGGCTCTGTGAGAAGGTGGAGTCAAACAAGGCTTAGTCATCAGCCAGGATGTTACGGGAAGAGGCTGTGGGTGAGCCACCAACCACATCACATGCCAAGGAGCTGTAGGGAGAGAACATAAGCCAAAAGGCACCTTTCTCCGTAGCCCCATGGCTGCTGCATTGAGCAATGGCAGAGCCTGGAATAGCCACAATCTCCACTCACAAGCCAACATAATACATGACTACAGCAACATACTCGAGGGGAAAGTGCCCTTTTATGCTCCTAATGCTTTAGGGGCCGGGTTTTGGGGTTGGTTGTTTGCAGCGCTTGTCCCCATGTGCTCTCCTCTCTGCCAGGCTGGTCCGGGAGTTCATCAGGCAGTTTGACCTGAAGCTAAACCCCTTCATCCAGACCGATGACAACACTTGGTACCTGGTGAACGGCACTCGGGTAAGGGCTAAGGAAGTGAACAGGAACCCCAACATCCTCAAGTACCCGCTGAAGCGATCGGAGAGAGGCAAGAGTGCCAGCCAGCTGTACCGAGAAGCACTGCACAAGGTATGTGCCCACAGGGAAAGGGAATCCTCCAAGAGACATTGGTGCTGCTTCCTCTGAGCTGTGGTGGGCCCTCATCTGCTCAACGGGTTGAGGAAGACTCAGCAATGAGTTGAGGAAGAGTAGGGTCCTTCAGCACGGAAGCCAGAACGGCTCATTTGGAAACAAGAACAGCTGATTGAACACCCTCTTTATACACGTTCCTTTCTCTCGAACACTCACCAAGCCTTGGCTGAAGCAGAAGATGCCACATTAAGGCAATAATTGCCCCAAATTGAGGCCCAAGCAGCAGGATCCATTAGCTCAGCTCCAGGGGTCACCAAAGCCTGGTAAATCCTAACAGAATCCAGGGAAGCGATTTGGGAATGTGCTTTTTTTCCTCATTAATACATCACTGTTTCCTCTCCAGGCTTTCAAGAAGTTCCAGGCTACAGACTGCAAGGAGTATCTGACTAAATATGACTCCTTCTCCACCAAGGTAAAGGTCTGGGGCTTGAGAGTAAGTTTATTCCCCCCTGATTCTTAACCTGCCATCCCTGCTTGGAGAAAGGATCTGGGAATTCATCCAGATTAACCATGTTCCTCCATCATGGCTCTCCCCAAGGACTGGAGAGGATTTACTGAGCAATCCACAGCATCTTCATGTGGCCCCACTGCCTCAGAGCGGGTGCCCCAAGCCACAGATCCCTGTTCATTCATCTCCAGAACTTCTGTCCTGCTAAACCAGAGGAGACATTGGTCTCCTGCAAGAAGCTGCTTCTGGTCTGGGCTTTAAGCAGATCAGGAGCAGGAACGAGGCAGCAGGGTGTGAATATGGGCTTGGGATATGAAGCACTGAGCCAATAACATCAGGCTGTGTGTTCTTCCTGGCTTTTCTAGGAGTATTTGATCAAAGTAGGCAATCTGAGCCGAGGAGCAGTGCAGATGATCGGTGACCTCCTGAACGAGGACTCGGGGTTTTATCTGTCCTTCCTGGCCTCGCTTTGGGACTTTGACACCTTCTCTGATGAGAGGTAAGACCACGTCTCTTATGGCAAACCCCATTTTGTGCTGGGCCGCAGCAATCCACCAGAAGAGATGTCAGTGGCATTTAGCTGAACGGGAATCGCTCCTGACTCAAAGGGCCACCAAGCTCTGTTCTAGCATCTCAACAAGACACCAGGTTTTACAGTTCCTAAATCCCGATGTTTTTCCCTCACCACCTTCTTCTTCTCCTTTCAGTTTTGATGAGATCACAGGCGGATTTGACCAGCTGCCCAAAGCCTTCCAGAGAGCATTGCCCAACATCATCCAGTTCAATTGCACGGTGGAGAAGATCATCACCAAGGGGAACAAAGTCCACGTTTATTACCGTGCTCCGGACACCCTGGCCCCAACCACAGTAACTGCAGATTACGTCCTTGTCACCTCCACCACCAAGGCCACCAGGCACATCCAATTCCTGCCACCCCTTTCTCCGCCGAAGACCCATGCCCTGCGCTCCATGCACTACGCGGCCTCCTCCAAGATCGCCTTGGTTTGCTCTGAGAAGTTCTGGGAGAGGGACGGCATCCGAGGGGGACAATCCGTCACCGACCGCCCTTCCCGCT